>NC_091121.1:176809486-177116986 GCF_040183065.1 Periplaneta americana | reverse complement strand
TATTTTAGGTTGGGGAGTAATGGCAAAATTGACTCTCCATCCTTTAAATTTGCTCCAAAAAAGAATTAACAAAATTTGTCTACATAAACCTTTTGATTACCCAACAAAATTAATTTTTCAGGAATCTGGTGTATCAAATCTAGAACAAATTTATAAACAAACATTGCTGATTTACTTCCATAAAAACCACAATAAATTTAAATTTGATCCTTACGAATACCATACGAGACAAAACTACAGTTTCTTTCTAAATACTCCCAAATGCTACACAACTGCTGGATTAAAAAACAGAAGAAATTTTAGACCCAAAATATATAATACATTAATTAGAGCTTACCCTGAGCTAAGTACATTTAACAAACATAGATTTAAGAAACAAATCAGATTAATTATTTAATTGTTTAAGCTAATTGGGTTAAAAATTGATACTCTTATATTCATGTACTTTTGTATTTTCTATTTGTATATAGACCCTATTATTATATGCTGTATGTATTTTACCACTTATTAATGTTATTGTGCTCAATAAACTCTTAATTTTGTGATATATTTTGTATAACTGATCTGAAGTGCGCCCGAGCACGAGCTTCTGCTCTTTCGGGCTGCAATGCCTAATGTAGCTCAAGTGTACTGTATAGTATTAAATAAATATTATTATCATTTATTATTATTATCATTTATTATTATTATTATTATTATTATTATTATTATTATTATTATTATTATTATTTCCTTGGATGTAATATGGCGAGTTGAAATGAATTACGTAGTTTCAGATTGAGTGTCAGACCTCTTTAATTTGAATAATTTATTAAATAAACGAGTAGAAGCTTACAAGCATTTTAATCTATTTTATAACAAAACATGCACTTCTTTTCTGTTACCTATCACAGACGCGCAGCCATATATGTAAGGTGGTCGATAGTTTGTTTAATATAAGCGCACCGCAGCTCTGTGAACATGTATCGTGGCTAACATTGTGGTTTCCTGCCGACCATGTTTTGTGCGTACGTGTTAACACATCACTAATCACCTCCCTGGTTGTCATATACATCCCAAATAGTGGGGTTTACCTGTACAGGTGAAAATAAATTCACAGGCAAAATCCATGGCGCATATTTACTTTGAGAGACTAATGAATAATAATTAAATTTACCTTGAACTCCATTATTTATAATGAAAACAATGGAGCAACCGTCGAGGTGGTCTGGTTATCAAAACCTGACGACGCAATTTGGAAATTAGCCGTTACGCTCATTTCTTTGGTGTAGGGGAGACCGTTGTACCTTTAACACAGTGTACCTTTAAACAATTTTTGTTTCTAATTTTTTCTGCTACCTAGAGGACTCAAACTGAAGTAGATTGTAGAGAAAGCCGCTAAGTGGCTCTGGTCGTAGTTTCGTTTTGATTTATTGCAATGTGTGAGTTCTGTGGACAAATTTTTTTTTTTTTTTTTTTGGTTCAAAAGTAAATATTTCGTTCATTGTTATATGTTTTCTAACACGAGACCAAATTGTATTTGTGACTATCAATCAAGTACTGTGTGTTCCCTACCATCTGGTGAGTAATGACATATGTTAATTTCCATGATTTATTCGAACCTCTAGTTTTGGCAGTCATATTTGTTTCAAGGTGCACTTTCCTGTACCTTTGAACACAAAATACCTTTTATCATGGAACATGTTCCAAACTACACAATACTATCGGTTTTTATTTTTATTTTATTTTAAGATCGTGCCACGAAGTAAGTATGGAGTTAAGACGCTCCCAGTTGATCCGGATGCCTTGAAGAAAGCTGTTAAAGCAGTTATCGCTCCTCCAGGAAATAAAATCTCAATCGGAGAAGTCTGCACTGGTTTATATCGAAAATACATTTAAAAAATGATCATGAGTTTTTGCACCTATACATTCCATGTTTCCCAAGGTACAAGAGGGTGTGTTCAAAGGTAGAAGAGGGTATGTTCAAAGGTACATGAACATGTTGTACCTTTAAACACATTACATATCCCGTAATTTTACTTTTTCCATCCTTTATAGTTCTGCAAAATAGGAAAATAGATACAGGAAGTTGCAAAGGAATCTTCAATAATTATTTCAAGCACTTTTTCATTAAAGAATTTCATTTCCCAAAATTAAAAAAAAATAAATTATGAAAAGTGTTTGAAGGTGCAATAGTCTCCTCTACATATTATTGCGAATTAGTTAGTTTGCATTCTATCTATGGTGTTAAAAGGGAATATTAAAACAAGAACGTGAAAAATAAATGTTGAAAGATAGTATGGCGGAACAGGGAAAAATAAAATATGAAGGAAAATAAGGAAGGAAATGAATCAGGGAATGAAGATTAGAATTTAGGATATGAAACCATCACAAACAGATAAATGAGGACAAAAATTGAGAAACAGGATGAAAGAATTACTATAAAAGACAGGAATTATTAAAAGAAGAAAAGAGGGAAATATACAGAGTGTTTCCGAAGTGGTGTTACAAACTTTCAGGGATGATGGCGAAGGGCACATGTATCAATTTGAGATAAGGAACCATGGTCCGGAAATGACTGAATCGAAAGTTATAAGCAAAAATAGTTGTGTGGAAATGGAATTGTAATTTGGCACCACGTATCCTCTTTCCCTTAACCTTTGGAACAGTCTTGGAAAGATGGTATGGGCCGGATGTATCCTACGTGGGTACTTGTTCCCGATACAATCTGTGAGCTTGTCTACTGTTCCCATTGGCTCATCCGTATTCGAAAATCAGATCTGCTTATTCCGCTCTCGTGTACCCTTCCATTTCACTAGGACTGATCGACTGGACACTGTAACTTGTACCACATACACTGCTGTCTACAGACGTGCATATCAGAACCGACCATGTCCGTTACACATTACGCTATCTGCATTGCTTTAGTGTAGTTTCCTGTCCCCATCCCTCAGACAGCGCACTGAATGGAATACTGTAAGTAGACAACGTAAACAACGTCAGATGAATACAGTATGTGTAAGATGTACAGATAAATACACATAAATAAGGTGTACAGAGGAATAAAATTATTTCATTTCCAAACAACTATTTTTGCTTGTAACTTTCGATTCAGTCATTTCCGGACCATGGTTCCTTATCTCAAATTGATACATGTGCCCTTCGCCATCATCCCTGAAAGTTTGTAACACCACCTCGGAAACACCCTGCATATTGACAGGAGATGTAAGGAAATCCCAATAATTCAGTAAAATTTCTATTCCCAAATTAAAGTGACTATTACACTTTTACTACGTCACACTACTTTTGACCAATAAAACAGTACGAAAGGACGTCTTTCAACCAATCATGGCTGCTTATTGCACAATTTTATCGCGTCCCTAGCATTTGTTTAATTTTATCGCGTCTCTAGCATTTGTTTATTTTATCACTGCCCTAGCATTTGTTTCTTTGTTTGCCAACATTTCAAAATGCACTGGTCTGGACGTCAAAAAAAAAAAAAAAAAAAAAAAAAACAGAAAATTACAAACCACTCCAGTCGATACACAGCTCTTTCAAATATGACTCGCATAGGCATTCAAGAAAAAGAATTAAGAAAGATCACTGGTCATATACGAAGAACACCATTCGGAAATCCTGAATAAGTTGAGGGATACACCATGTACATTAACGAGTACACTTCTTTTACGCACACGTCCAATATAACATCAACTGAACCACCAACCACTAAAACATTCAAATTTGAAAATTGTACTTTCAATAATTGTTTATTTTAAAATTATTCATGTTTATTTTTATTTCATCATTGTTAATTAAAACGTTTCTTGTTTATTTCATCATCCCTAATTAAAAGTTTTCTAACACTTGTTTATATTATTTAGGTTATGTTTGTTATAGTTTCTGCTATATGATATTATGGATAGTCACGTATCAGAGATTGTTTGATACTAAGATTTATTGAAAATCATCTGTCAATTGACGTTGTTTACTGGGATCCGGATGATTGAAGTGGAATGCAAATGTTTTAATAAAAATGAAACTGATTCAACAAAGCCTTCTTGACTAGTAACCGTCCACAGAGTTCAATGAAGATTTCATAGTTGGCACAACTGATAACATGAAAACAGCTAAACATAATACACTACTGCCACCTAGCGTAATATTTGTAATTTAGAGATAGTACAATAATACATTTGAAGACGGTTTTATTTTCGTAAGTCAATTAATATTTTATTGTATTGGAATACTTCGTTACTTCTAATCTTTATGCTGGACCATGCCGAAATGTAGTAATTATACTCCTGGTAGTAGCCCTTTAATTGACCTCATTAAAGTACTCCTATTCATTATAATTCAGTTCTTCAACCAATGACAAATCACTATTGTACAGTTATAAACCCGCCAGTATCGATTATTCTCGAATATGCAATCGAAAGACAATTAGCTAAAAGTCACGGAGGCTGGAAATCCAATACTGTCGCAGAAGGTTATGTTCTGTTACTATAATAATTAGCGTTAATTGTAAATAGTATTCAAATAAATTCAATTTGTCATCTCGTTTTTCAATTCTAAATCAATTTCCAGGTTACATCAAGACTAATGTTCTCTAGGTTATATCAAGGTCAATGATATTCGTGCCTCGGAAAAAATCAATACTTTCGCGTCTGCGCACATCTCACAATTCAGGTCAGTTCCCTTCGTCACTTACATAACTATAACATGAAAACTTATGAATGATTTCAAGTTAGAAATATGGTCGAGCATAAAAAGTCGTTTGAAACTTGCCTATAATGGTAATTAAGACGCTCGTATGAAAATTATGAAACTCGCTTGCGCTCGTTTCATAAACAAAGATACTCGCGTCATAATTACTACCTTTATAGGCTCGTTGCATAATGTACTATTATATACTTTCTTCTAATCGTGTAATAGTTAATTAAATCCCACTCGAGGTTTGATTTTCTCTAGATAAATCAAAACCTCTAGTGAGATTAGTGTTGATAAAATACAATATATGCAACGCTTCTTAAACTATAGAGGAAGTTTTACAAATATGAGATAGAGATATACAGTAAATATGTCCCTGTAGTTATGAGAGAAAGTATGAAATAGTAGGTTTCGTAGTTGTTGCAGTTGTAGTGACAATGGTAGCAATTGTAGTAGTCATGACAGTAATAGCGGTGGATAGGATCGAAGTTGTAAATACGACCATAACAATGAAAGTATGTTAATGAAATGGGAATACGAGCGTTCCGAAAATTTTGGAATAAACATGAGTCTCTGTACTATAGCACTCTTTCTCTCTCCCTCAATGAATTCTTGACATCGGCTTTACCAGAGTGACAGGGACGTACTGTTATCTACACAATGATATAGAACGCGCGATATTTTGGCTTACACCAACATGATAAAACTTAGTTTACATATGCGACGGAAAATCTTGATATACAGTAAAAAAAAAACGGAATATATCTGACGAGAATTTCATCCCCGTGGGAATTGATGTGCTAATGAAGTAGCAACTTTCTGGTAGGGTCGTCAGCCGTGAGGTAAATTAGAGCCAACCATCCAACTTGCAACATAACGCTTCGAACACACTATTCGGTTGCAGGTGTGGTTCAACGAGCAGTGTCTGCCCCTCTTCATCGTCCTGCATATTCAGTCCAGACTGCATTCAAAGTCTCAAAAGCTTCAAATGTTGTTTCACCAGCAATGATAATTAATTAACTGGTGTAATTGTAATACTAATTTTCAATATTAAATGAAATAATTTTGTCACTTTCAGCTATGAGTATTCGTCCTTACATATAGTGCAATATTTCAAACAATACATAGTCTCAGCATATGATAATATTTGGGTCATTTGCAGAATTTGTATAACAAATGACGTCCATCAATTCTTACCCTTCCCATTGACTGGAATGCTTTACCTGCAGACTTAATAAAGGCTTTACCAACAACCAAAAATGTATTTAAAAATAGGCTTAAGGACCTTACTAATAGACGGTAATTATACACAGTATTTAAAGAGTGTAAATGATATGTTGTTATTGAAGTGTTGCATCAGTGAACAATTATGTTGTGTCAGTGAAGAAGTATGTCGTGTCAGTGAAGTGTGCTGTGTAAGTGAAACGTGTTCCTGTCAGTGAAGCTTTATAGTGTATAGTGGCAGTGCAAAGTATTTGAACAGTGAAATGTTTTTGAAGTGTTAGTGAAATCAGGATAGAATCAGTGAAATGTGTCGTAGTTCCATTGCAGTGAGTATGTTGACAGCGAAACGAGTGTCATTTGAAAGTACTTGTGCAGATATGAACATATCATATACTCGTGGGTTTTAGTTCGATCTTAGTTTTAAGATACAAATTAGATTTATTTCAAATGTTATTTTAAGTGATCGTTTTATTTAATTTAGTATATTCCCTGTTGTTGTTATTATTATTATTATTATTAATTATTGTTAGTATTAATGATTAGTATTATTATTAATTGAATTTTTAATTAACAAGTATATTATTGTCTTTATTGAGTGTAATTAGTTACCACTGCCACCGGGTATGTACCCACTGCAGTGTGAATGCACAGAGACACGAGGACATGATGGCGGATACAACGAAGGAGGACCTGGAAAGTGCTCTTCAGATACTAGTGAGTGTAACTGAATTAAGTAAAAATTTGAAGAAAGAGCTCAAGAAACAAATCCTTGAATCAGTTAGTACGATCAGGAATGTATTTGTGAAACTAGAAAATGATCTAGCACTTAAAGATGCAAAGAATAACGAATTGTGTAGTGAAGTTAAGAAATTGGAGGCGGAGTTACAAAATAGTGATAGGCTAGGGACATCAACAACTGGCACACAGGTGCTGCCATCTCTGCGTGGAAACATGAATGGAGGAGATAGGATTCAACGTCAGGTGGCAAATGGTAGCCAAGCACGGAAGCTGTACTCCGAAGTAGTCACGGATGCTGGAAAAAAAGAGAAGCGATATAAAGTGTTTATTAAATCGAAAAGAGATCAGACGGGTGAGGATATAAAGAAGGTAATAAAGACAAACGTCAATCCAACCAACGTTAAAGTTGGGGTCTGTGCAATGAAATCATTAAGAGATGGCAGAGTAATGATCGAAACAAGTAGCAAAGAGGAAATAGAGAGGCTGACCACAGCCATCAACGAAAAGTGTAGCGAACATTTGGAAGCAAAAATCCCCGAACTTTGGGATCCTAGCTTAGTGGTCTACAACATCCCAGAAGAAGTTACATTGGATAACGCGGAGGAAATCATCATTTCGCAGAATCCAGGACTGGAACTCAAGACAGGAGATCTGAAACCTAAGTTCATAATGACAAACAGGAAGAACTTACGCAACTTGGTTGTGACTGTTAACTCTCAGATAAGAAAGCAACTGCTACACACAAAACTAAAGATAGGTTGGCTCATCTGGTACGCAGAAGACTACGTTAAATTTAATCGATGTTACAAATGCTGCCGTTACTTTCATAAAGCTCGCGATTGTAGAGGCGAGGAGACATGTGTTCGATGTGCGGGAAATCATAATTCGAAAGACTGCACAGTACATGATAATGAAATGAGGTGCGTGAACTGCATTAATTACAACAAGTATAATAAACAAGAGAAAATAAACGAGAATCACTCTGCATTCGACAGGGACTGCCCATGCCTGCATATCGCCACAGAGAAATATAAACAAAACATCGACTACTAAAATGGCTCTCTCATGGAACAATACCAACAACAAGAAAACATTCAGAAATGCAGTATCACTAAACTGCACGCAGGTTAACTTGAAACACTGCAAAGCAGCGGCGTACAATCTTGACCAACTAATTGGAAAGAACAGCATAGACTTAGTCTTCATACAAGAGCCATATTTATATAATAACCAAGTAACAGGCATATCTCGTAAACATAAAATTTTTACCTCTGGAAACGGTAAAAAGAGGGCAGCAATTGTGGTCACCAACAAACATATAGATGCTATATTAATAAATCAACATTCAAACGAAGATAACGTAGTTATAGAAATCATCCGAGGCAACCTAACCTTCATTGCTGCAAGCAGCTATCTCGATTTCAACGAGGATATTAACAGAGATCTAACTAAATTAGAGGAAATTACCCAAGTAGCTAAAGGGAAGGGTTTAATACTGGCCATGGATAGCAATGCAAGGTCCAGGGCTTGGAATGACAAAATAACAAACAAGAGAGGGGAAATGCTCGAAGAATTTATAATAAGCAACAATCTTCATATTATAAACAACAACAAAGAAATCACAACTTTCGAGTCACCTACAGGTTCCAGCAACGTGGATTTAACAGTAACAAATAACAATATACTTAAACTTATAAATAACTGGAGTTGCGTAAACGAGGAAAACTGTTCTGACCACAGGACGATTACATTCAGCATAGAATACAGAAACGACCAAGTCAAATCGTATAACTTCCTTGGGACACGATACGTAGTCCAGGCAGATAATTACAAGGAATTTAATAACAACTTTACAGAAGAGGTTAAAGTGAAATTTGGAGTACAGAATGCAAGCAACGAGATTAGGAGGCTGGATGAAATTCTCCAAGACATAGCATCTGTCGAAACGGATATTGAGATACTGGTAAAAAATTTGAAGGAGCTATAACTGCAGCATGTAACAAATCTTTTAGGATCTGCAAACCTGCAACTAAAGTAAAGGACCACAAACCAGTTCTATGGTGGTCACAGGAGTTGACGATCATGAGGAAGAAGACCACAGCTATGAGAAGAAGATATCAGAAAGTTAAAAGCAATGAAAGCGAGAGGGAACTGCGGAAGCAACAGTACATCCAAGAGAAGAGAAGATATGAATCATCAATTAAAAGAGCCAAGTATGAGTCCTGGAGACAATATTGCAACGTTACCACGTCAGCCAATCCTTGGAACGCAGTCTACAGGCTTGCGTCTGGGAAGATGCCACAAAACTGCACCCTATCGACCATAAGGAAACCCGATGGTCAGTACACCAGAGACTTGGCTGAGTCTCTGAACTTCATGATGGAATCATTTGCGCCGGTTGATGAAGAAAAAGAGGACAATGAATATCACAGACAAATTAGACATGAAGTAACGAAAGAACTAGATACACAGGATGACACTCCATTTACAAGAGAAGAAGTAGAATCAGTATTAGAAAATATGGACACAAACAAAGCTCCAGGTGATAATGGAATCACGGCAGAGATCCTTCGCCTAGTGTTCAGACTAGTGCCGAGACTCACCACAGCTATATATAACGGGTGTCTAAGGAGAAGCTGTTTTCCCAGTGGATGGAAACATGCAACAATTGTACCGATAATTAAACCGGGCAAAGAAAACTGTGACGATGTAAGTAAATATAGGCCTATCAGCCTACTCAACGTAGCAGCCAAGGTGTTAGAGAAGCTTCTAATACAACGGATAATGCATCGCATACATAAGAATAATCTTATGAATAACAATCAATTTGGATTCACACCACAAACCAGCACCGTTAATGCCGCGATGTACCTGAAAGAATTAATCCTAGAAACCCTAACCCAAGGTCAGATGGCTGTCCTTATCAGCCTAGATGTCAAAGGAGCATTTGACGCCGCATGGTGGCCCAGCATTCTGACTTCATTAAGAGACTTCAAATGCCCAAGGAATCTCTACGATCTTTCCAGAAGCTACTTCAGTGAAAGGAGCGCTACAATATCAGCAAGCTGTCTATCCATAAACAGAACTATCAGCAAAGGTTGTCCACAAGGTTCCTGCAGCGGACCGGGCTTCTGGAACATACAATATAATTCACTTCTGAATCTGAAATATAATAAGAACACAAAGGTTATTGCGTTTGCGGACGATGTAATGTTGGTTATTAAAGGAAGCTGCGCTCTAGAACTAGAAAATTACGCCAATATCGAACTCCAGAAAGTATCAAGCTGGGCTCGAGAAAACAAAATCACCTTCAATGAGCAGAAATCAAAACTGCTAATAATATCGAAAAGAAGACCAGTGATTGAACGAGATCTCAAGATATACCTCAACAATAAACAGTTACAGCAAACAGAAAGCTTAAAGTACTTGGGCATAATTTTTGACAAAAAATTTAACTTCACACAGCATATAGAATACGTCAGCCAAAAATGCATTAACCTTATTCACGCACTATCCAAATCTGCTAAAATAAACTGGGGCTTAAATAGTGATGTTATGAGAATAATATACAAAGGAGCCATACTGCCGATTCTGACATATGGGGCACCATTGTGGGTTGAAGCCATCAACAGAAGACACAATAAACTGAAACTACAAAGAGTCCAGAGACTTATAAATATAAAAATAGCAAAGGCCTTTCGAACCACGTCATCCGAAGCACTATGCATCCTAACAAAAAACATACCCATAGGTATAGAAATTCAGAAGCTGGCGACAGCATATGAAA
This sequence comes from Periplaneta americana, assembly GCF_040183065.1. Lineage (NCBI taxonomy): Eukaryota > Metazoa > Arthropoda > Insecta > Blattodea > Blattidae > Periplaneta > Periplaneta americana. The sequence goes on along the minus strand of NC_091121.1, from coordinate 177,106,551 downwards.
GCACGAAAAGGATCCAGGAGGGAATTAAAATTGACACAGTAGAGCATTACACAACATGGCCGCATCCAGCAGATAAAATCCTGATTAAAGAAAAATCAAGTGATCAAACTTACAAAGTAGATATCTACACCGATGGCAGTAAGGGAGACTCGGGAGTTGGCTCAGGTGTCGCCATATTCATTGATCAAGAATTAGTCCATGAGCTGCAATATAAACTCCACAGGCGGTGCTCGAACAACCAAGCGGAACAGTACGCCATTCTCAAAGCACTAGAACAACTCGAAATGCTCCAACAACTAAACGATGTTCGAAAATCAGCAGCCATTCATACCGACAGCAGAATCACACTCGATTCGTTACGAAATTTCAATAACCATCACCACTTGATAGAACATATTAGAAAACAGATAAGAAAGCTGGAAACATTAAACTGGACTATTCACTTCGCATGGGTCAAGGCGCACGATGGACTTGCGGGGAACGAGCTGGCCGACCTCTTGGCAAAGCAGGCAGCACGTAACAACGAGATACCAGTGAGCTTCGACAGGATACCACTCAGCGACATCATGCGGGAACTTCAGGAAGAAAGTGTGGTTAAGTGGGAAAGTGAGTGGCAAAACACGAAAAATGGTGCAGTGACAAAATCGTTTTTCCCCAGTGTAAAAGAGAGGTTACGCGTTAACATTCCACTGAATGGAAAGGTCACAACTTTTCTAACTGGACATGGAAAAACCGGTGCTTACTTATACAGATTCAAGCTGAGGGACAACCCGTCGTGTACGTGTGGAGCAGAGGAACAGACCGTCAACCACCTCCTTTTCGAGTGCCCGAAATTGGACAAAGAAAGACTAGCGTTCCAGCGGGAAATGTTAAGGAAAACTGGCAAGTGGACTTTCACAAAGTTTAAAATAATGCAAGAACATGCGCATACATTCACAAACTATGTCAATGTTATAAATTTAGACGAGTAAACGTAGGATAATTTAATCTAGGATAGATAAGAGTAGGCAATAGATATAATGAAAGACTCAAATTTTCACAACAGAATAACAGACCTACTTACGCTTAGAGAGTGACAGAAACGAGACATAATGTGTTATATTGTAAACATACAGGTAGCAAGGCATGTAGTATTACCTTTATTGTAATGGGACATGCCGTTCAACTAATATTAAAAAAAAAAATACATACATACATACATACATACATACATACATACATTATTGCATTTATAACGATAGAGTTATAAATTCCTAACAGTGGGTAGTTTCAATACTAATGTAGTAAACGTCACAGGAATTATTTCCTTCATGTGAAATATTTCACGAGAATAAAATAAAATTCTCATAGTGACAGCTGAAATACTGTGTCCATACTAGTTAAGTTTTTAAAATGGAGCATGATTATGTCCAGGTTTGTTTAATAATGTAATTGAGAAAAAAATCAAAGAAACATTTGACATTATCAAAATTTATTCATTTATGTCTGAGTTTATATTTCCTTAAATATGATTGCATAATACCATGTATTGTGGGTCCCTATCACCTAGGCATGGCGCGTCCTCAGGTTGCGGATCGAGGAGATATGCAGGGTAGCTGTGAATATATTGAATAAGCAATCGCGGACAGCCGATGAGGGGTGGTCCTCCAGCTTGGGGGTTAGGCGAAGGGCTAACAACTCATCACCGTAAAAAAAAGCTTGTTACGAATCCTTCAAATAAGCCTCGGAATGGGACTGATTCTCTGGCACGACCACAGCAAAGGAATAAGGTTTTGAGATTTGGTACTTGGGCAGGGCATGTAGCACGTATGGGAGAATCCAGAAATGTATATAGATTGTTAGTTGGGAGGCCGGAGGGAAAAAGACCTTTAGGGAAGCCGAGACGTAGATGGGAAGACAATATTAAAATGGATTTGAGGAAAGTGGGATATGATGATAGAGAATGGATTAATCTTGCTCAGGAACAATGGCGGGCTTATGTCAGGGCGGCAATGAACCTCCGGGTTCATTAAAAGCTAGTAAGTAAGTAAGTAAGTAAGTAAGTAAATGATTGCATAATTACTCTAGTCCAATAAGTCAGTCAGATCTGTTACACCATTCTGTTCCTATGGATACACAGTTGAAAAAAGAGATCCCACAGATGTCAGCACAAGCCAAGATGATGCACAAAGAGTCATTTTGATTGTCCTGCTATGTTCACCCATTTTGATTTGGCGAGATTGTGTGTCATACTCTTGCTTTGTGTTTTAGTCTAAGCGTGCATTTTTACTCTGTCAGATCTGTTTGTGTTGTGTTTTCCACAAATAACAACATATAAAGTCAAGATCAAGAGGACATAATAGTACACGTGTCCAGTAGTTCAGTTGTTATTTTGAAGATTTTTAAGCAAAAACATTTTAGATTAGCACATGCTTATGTTTGCTTTGTCATGTCTGTTACCTGTCAGATCTGTTACTCCATGTCATGTCTGTTACATCATTCAAAACAGTGCTGTAAAGCAAGGTGAGTGTACAATGGCTGATTACTATGGCAGAGACATTGCACTATATTAATACATGCAGAATATGCACTAAATAGTACTTTAGTTTTGACATTCTCAATCGTCCATTTGTTATACAAATTTTGCAAATGACCCATTTATGTTAATACTCGTATTTATTGCAATCAACACCTTCAACAGTTATGATGTACAGTCAACTGTTCAATTAATAGCTGTTCAACTTGTTTTTTTGTCCGCAAAAGAAACTTGTGCGTAGACAAATTTATTTCTAAATCACATGAAGTGAGGGGACAAAACTTATTATCTGGCAACACAATAAGATTAACATCCTCATCATTTGACTATAATTATATGTGTACAATACTGCCTTTGCTTATCATAAAAGTAATAAGTTCCATCTAATAGGCAAGGTTTTCATCATAAATATTAATCTAACACTTCACATCTGAAGATGATACACAAGTATCGAAAACGTTAATGAGAAACAATTTATTTACTTTTATGATAAGCAAAGGCGGTATTGTACACATATAATTATAGTCCAACATTAATAGCTTATCGGCAAACTTCAACATGAAACTGATCCTCATCATTGTCGTATTATTGATGAACTTTTGGAAACTTTTTAGACTCTTAGTAGAAGAAACAAGAATAACAGGGTTTTAAATTAATTCTGGTAAAACTAAATACATGAATATATCACGTACCTCAAATAATAGAGGGTCACTTTTAATAGATGATTAGCAGTCTCAAAAAGTTACTGAATTTAAATACTTAGGAAGTATAATTAATGAAACAGGCTTATTTGGGAAGGAAATTGAACAGACTCGTTACGGCAAATACGTTTTAGTACTCCCTTCATAAATTGCTTAGTTCCAAACTTATTTCTAGATTATCAAAATTAAGATGCTCTAAAACAATAATCCTACCAACGCTCCTATATTGCTGCGAAACTTGGATATTAACAAAAAAACAACAAAATCCCATTTTACTTTTGAGAACAAAATCTTGAGGACGTTTTTTGGTCCCATTCAAGAAAATAACACATGGAGAATTTTGAAGAACAAGGAACTAAAGGATATTTATAAAGATCCAGACATAATAGCTTTAATCAACACGTTCTAAGGCGTGATGAAGACTCTCTTCTACGAAAAGCTTTCTACTATTCTCCAAGATGTAAAAGACCTCTTGGTAGACCTCGTCTCCGTTGGCAGGACCAAGTATATGTTGTTATGTTTTATTTAACGACGCTCGCAACTGCAGAGGTTATATCAGCGTCGCCGGATGTGCCGGAATTTTGTCCCGCAGGAGTTCTTTTACATGCCAGTAAATCTACTGACATGAGCCTGTCGCATTTAAGCACACTTAAATGCCATCGACCTGGCCCGGGATCGAACCCGCAACCTTGGGCATAGAAGGCCAGAGCTATACTAACTCGCCAACCATGTCGACCCAAGTATATGATAATCTTTGTATAGTGGGAGGACGACAAGAAGATGCAGAGAACAAAGACCAGTGGCGATATATCGTGAATGAGGCTAAAAACCTCTTAGGTTTTGAAATGCCCTAAATTGATTGATAGATTGATTGATTTAATAATTTTCTTCATATTCTGCACATCATCATTCTCTACTTCAGCTGAAGACGCGTTTTTTATTTTGACAAAATTTCTTCAGAAATCTAGAAAGCAGTTTTGCTACAAAAATAATTTTAAATATGCATTAAATTTTAATGCGTTCCTAATATCGAACGTCCAAAATATGTACATATACAGAGTGTTAAAAAGTATCCAATATTTTAGGAGGTGCTAATATGCATCAAAACAAGACAATAATGTCTAATGATCATGGGTCCTGCAACACATACTTTCAGAGATTTTAACACTTGTTCAAAGGAGATGCTCGATGTGACATCCATTCATGGCAATGCATTCCTCTGCCCTTCGGCGTAAGGAATCACACACTCTTTGAAATTTGTTTTAATACGTTAATAAGAATCTCATAACGATCCCCAGTTAATCTCTGTGGTAGCACGTATGGTCCTGTTAATGTATCACCAAGAACACCTGCTCATAAGTTGATTGAGAATCGGTGCTGATGCCTTGTTTCTTCAACTGCATGGGGATTTTCATCAGCCCACACATGCTGATTACGAAAATTCACAACACCATCTCTGCTGAACCCCGCTCATATCCGCAACCAGATTTTCGTTTTCAGTATTTCTTGCGACATATCATTATTCCATGCCAGGGGTGTCAACTACGGTATGATTATCTGGTAGTCTACTGTATTGTAGGGCAGAAAAATGCATTGCCATGAATGGACGTCACATTGAGCACCTCATATGAACAAGTGTTCAGATCTCAGAAAGTATGTGTTGTAGGACCTATGTTTATTAGACGTTATTTCTTGTTTTGATGCATACTATCACCTCCTAAAATATTGGATACTTCTTAACACCCTGTATTTACACTAACAGCCATGCTTCAATCATCTTAATTAAATATGAAACATGCAATTACTAAGTTTCAATAAGATGTGCAGCTTCGATATAAATATGCATTTCCATATAAGATAAACCTACTTAAGTTCGCCACCTTACGCAAATTTATTTTTCAATTGATGAAGTTACATTTCGAAATTATAAAAATTTTCGTTACAATATTCATAAGTTACTAAAGAGCATCTTGAATAACAATTTCGTAGAAAATAAGGTACTCCTCCTAGTACAAAAACAAAAGAGACCAGGAGATCCAACAGGCCATGTTAGGACACATGTGTTCCTTAAGTTAGCCACCTGTATGTCTGTTATAAATTCATATAATATTTTAATATCGTGAGAGTACAGATATATATTTTAATACAGAAAAATGGCCATAGTATGAATTAAAGTTTTTATTGTTAATACTTTATCACAGGATTAATAATGTTAGTCTTCTTTTACTTATAAAGTATCTAAAATATCACTCTTTAAAATACTAAATTTAAAATGCAATCAATTATTTAAAATGCTATCTGCTTAAAAGGATCTCAAAGAAGCAGCAATGCATGAACTTAGTTGGCCATGAAGGAAGCTTTAGTGGCGAACTTAAGAACAGTTCCAACATCTAACAATAATAATAATAATAATAATAATAATAATAATAATAATAATAATATTAATAATAACAATAACAATAATAATAATAACAATATTAATAATAATAATGATAACAACAAAAATAACAATAATAATAATAATAATAATAACCCATTATGCAGTTCATCAGCAAATATCGACTTCAGTGGAAGGGTCATCTCGAACGAATGAATCGATGCAGAATTCCAAAAGCACTGTTTCATTACCATCCATATGGCAAAAGATCTCTAGGCCGTCCAAAGAAGAGATGGAGTGAAAATTCTAGTTTGAGACCGTAACAGGCCACTTGGCCTAATACTTGTTAGGAAGATGATGATGATGATGATGATAATAATGATGATGATAATAATAATAATAATAACAATAATAATAATAAGAATAATAACAATAAGAATAATAATAATAACAGTAATAATAATAATAATAATATTAACAATAAAAATAAGAATAATAATAATAACAATAAGAATAATAATAATAACAATATTAAAATAACAATAACAATATTAATAATAATAACAATAACAATAATAACAATAATAATAATAATAACAATAATAATCATAACAATAATAATGGTCTGTCATGGCGGATTGTAGAGTGTGACGCTTGTATCGGCTCGTGAGTTCGCTTACTTTTTCGGAGGTGTTTGTAAGTTGTGTACGCTAGTTTTGTATCAAATCAGTGTATTTAGCACTCAGTTCCTGCTTGCCTGAAAATGGGAAGGAGAAACCAAAAGCAAGAGGTTCCAGCTGCTGACGATGGTGTTAGGCGCAGTGTACAGGAAGCGTGGAGGGATCCCGCCATGTTGAGTGAACTTGCCAACCTAATAAAGGACTCGGTGCGGGACGCGATAGTGTCGGAGTTAAAGGCCGCACTCGACAGAAACAGTGCTCTTATCGAGAAATTGGAAACGGCCTTAAAAGAAAAGGACGAGAAAATTTCTGTTCTAGAAGCGAAGTTGGAAGAAAAGCACGACTGCTTGGAGCAGTATCAACGCCGTCAGTGTCTGCATGCCAGAGTCTGAAGGTGAGGATACTGACGCGATAGCAGTTGATGTCGCAGCCCAAATCGGTGTGGAATTGGAGGTGCACGACATCGACAGGAGCCATCGTGTGGGGAGGAGAGGAGAACGCCCACGACCGGTGATCGTTAAGTTCGTGAGTTACAGGAAAAGAAGGGAAGTCTTCCTGAACAAGAAGAAACTTAAAGGTAAACCAATTACGATTAGAGAAGACTTGACTCAAGCCAGGCACAAACTGTTAAGACAATGTATTGACAAGTATGGCGTCACTAGTGTCTGGACAATTGATGGCAACATCTTTGTCAAAACTGGAGAGGTCAAGAGGCAGATTTCTCGTGCGTCTGACATTCACTAGTTCTGTTATGCGACTCGCATGCACTCACAGATTATTTCTGATTTTATTTACTGCATTTCCTTTGATTTAGTGTTATAATTACTTTAGTATTATTCTAATTGATTTAGTCTAGTGTTATACTTATATTAACTTATTTACTATAACTTTTACTATATTATTAACTTTATTAATTTAATAATTAACTTTTTTTCTTCTTATTTCTTTAGCATTTAGCACTGTAATCTTAAGTTATTATTGCTAGGAAATAGTTTAAAAACTTCAACTGCATTTAGGTTGGTACCATTGAGAACCAAAAGCAGCATGTTCACCCGACAGTCCCTCAGGTCAGTGTACAGAGACCGGTGCCCTCTATTAACACGAACAATAGCAACCCTACCTGCCCACTGCCCTGTACCGCAGACATACTCAAGGCTGCGCTTTCTTTCTCTCCTTTGTCACTTAATGTTGTTCACGTGAATGCACAAAGTCTGTTGTGTCATTTTGACGAATTTTCTTCTATCTTCTCACCTTTAGACATTCACGTTATTCTTATCTCCGAATCTTGGTTACATCCTAATCTTCATTCCACTCTCGTAAACCTTCCTGGCTATACGCTTTGCCGTAATGACAGAGAGGGCAAGAGAGGCGGAGGGGTGGCTGGTTATATTAGATCCGACTTGCGACCTAAAATTATTCATAATTCTCCAGCCAGTACTCTGCCAAACCCGAGTTCATGTCCATTGAAATTTGCACCTTATTCACAAAATGTCTAGTGTGTGTCGTATATAAACCCCCACATATATATATATATATATATATGACGTAGATGATTTCGAAACCGCCTTACTAAACGTAACGCCGCAATATGAGAACGTTATAATCATGGGTGACTTCAATTCAAACTTACTTGACTCACATTCTAGTACGACTAAAAGACTTCAATCATTCTTTCAGTGCCTTGATATGGTAATCCTACCCCTAGCTCCCACACATCATACGGAAGGTACAGACACATTACTGGACTTGATAATTACTAACAATGCCGACAAAATACTGACGCATGGACAGTTGCCTGCACCAGGACTATCAGGGCATGATATCATTTATCTATCATTTAATCTGCAGTGTCCTAAATCGGCTCCCAGAGTAATTACTTACAGGGATATTAAAAGAATAGATGATATTGCACTGAAAGAAGACGCTGCACAACTTCCATGGCACATGATCTGGACATTACGAACTGTAGACGAGAAAGTAGACTTATTCAATACGTTAATACTTCAACTTTATGACAAACACGCGCCATTAAAGACCAAACGTACCAGAAGAAACCCAGCCCCTTGGATGACGACTGAAATACGTAGCCTGATGTCCGAACGCGACTTAGCTTATAGAAAATACACCCGCAACAAAAACGACGAATATTTTAACTCCTATAAACACCTAAGAAATAGAACGACTCAACTAATAAGAAACGCTAAACTGAAATACTCCTACAAACTTATAGAACCCAACACAACCCCTTCCGAATTATGGAAAAATCTGAAGGTTATTGGACTTGGAAGGGCTAGTGAACAAGCAGACATTCCCATCCCACTTGACCGCTTGAACGAACACTTTGTAAAGGACCCGAGCTTGAACGACACAACGAAACAAGACACAGTTTTGCCTGACTCAGTTCCCCCAACTCGAGACAAATTCTATTTTACCGACGTCACTCCCATTGAGGTAATGAAAGCCATCCGACGCATCAAGACAAAAGCCAAAGGGCCGGACAACATTAGCATAATACTTATACAGAAAATACAAGAGATAGTAATACCTACGATTGCACATATATTCAATAGTTCCTTAATCACTTCAACTTTCCCTAAAATATGGAAGCAAGCTTTCGTTCTTCTTCTTCTTCCAAAAGTCAAAGTTCCCACCGACCCGAACGACTATAGACCAATCAGTATCCTGCCAGCCATTTCAAAAGCACTGGAAAGAATCGTACACAGACAAATTACTAACTACATGAACGAACACAAACTATTCGACAAGTATCAGTCAGATTTCAGAGCTGGACACAACACAAGCACTGCTCTACTTAAAGTGACCGAAGACATTCGTGAAGCAATCGACTCTAATAAAGTAACAATACTAACACTTCTTGACCTTAGCAAAGCTTTCAACTCTGTAAATTTTGACCTGCTCACCCATAAATTGAGAAATATGTATTTGTCAGAGACTGCTGTGAGTTGGTTCGAATCCTACTTACGGGAAAGACAACAATGTGTTGTATCCGGGAATCGAAGCTCCTCCTGGCTTGACATAACATCAGGTATACCACAGGGGTCGGTACTCGGACCATTGTTGTTCACAATATATGTCAATGATATTACATCTCTTGTAAGGCATTGTAACTATCACTTGTATCCTGACGACCTTCAATGCTACATCTCTTCCCGCTTAGACCGAGTAAATGACGCTATAGATAAATTGAACGAAGACATTGACTCGATTGTGACATGGACAAAGAAACTCCGTCTTAAAATCAATCCCGGAAAGACACAAGCAATTGTATTAGGACACAAACGGCAAACCGACGCTGTAAAACACCTCGACATTTCCCCTGTTAAAGTAAGTACAGTGCATATCCCTTTCAGTTCTTCAGTAAAAAATCTTGGCATTCACATGGATAATAATCTCAACCGGGACTTGCAAATCACAGAAACCTGCAGAAAAGTATATTCTATTATCCATGTGCTAAAAAGGATAAATGTTCATCTCCCCTCTTGCTTAAAAAAGTCCCTTGTGCAGACACTTGCATTTCCCTATTTCGACTATGCGGACATTTTACTGACTGACCTCTCCAGCGACAACAAAATGAAACTTCAACGTGCTCATAATTTGTGTGTACGTTTTGTAAGCAATGTTCGTAAATATGATCATATTACCCCATCACTGGAAGCAATAGGTTGGCTTAAACTAGATAAGAAAAGAAATTTACATTCACTTCTCTTTCTCTTCGAAATCTTGAACTCTTCTATTCCTTCGTACCTGTCGTCTCGTTTCACTTACCTTTCTTCCCACCATAATCTGAACACACACTCTCGTCATGAAACAATACTAACAATACCATCCCATCGCACCTCCTCATACTCATCTTCTTTCACAATAGCCCTGCCAAGACTCTGGAATTCGCTACCTGCTAGCATCAGGGACTGTCGAAATAAAATTGAATTCAAACGAAAACTTACTAGGCACTTGGTCAGTAATTGATTACTTGTAAATAGTTTCTTTAATCTATCATAAAATATTTCAATATTCAGTAATTTCATCACTATACAATTTTGTTATTCTAGATTTAATTTGTAATTCAGTAAATATAAAATATTCTTTGTTTCTCTATGATAAATTATCTAGCTTTAATTATTCAGGTAATCTTTTCGTACTTTGATTTTATTGTAATTGTAAATTTAATACTAATTGTAATATTATTTGTAATTGTAATTGTAATTTTATTGTTGATATTGTAGTTGGAATCTCCTGGTAGAGGGGCAGAGAAGGCCTGACGGCCTTATCTCTACCAGGTTAAATAAATAAATACTAAATAAATACTACTAATACTAATAATAACAACAATAATAATCATAACAACAATAATAACAATAATAATAATAACAATAATAATAATAATAATAAAGTTATAAAGTAGGACATCACTATAGTAAATGTAATTCTAAAAATACAGCCAGAAAGTACATAAAATAGGTTTTAAAATGCTTTTTATTTTTTATTTATCAAAGCTTCCTCAAATTAGAGGCTGCCATTAGACAAAGCATACAAAACAATGCAAGAACAAATAGAATATGAGAGCTAAAAGAGTAAGAAAAAAAAAGGCAAACAAATACACAAACAAACAATAGCAGTGTACAGAAGAAAAAAATTCAAGTAAAGAATCAATGAAAGCTAAGAATGAAAAAGAAAAATGATAATGGTGCGTCAATTTTTTCCATACAATGAATTAGAGTCCATATACGTGTTTCCGTAAGAGTTTGACTGACTCTCTAATTATGAGGAAATTCATTACTTATTCCGGTGGATTAAAAGAATACTTATGGAGCAAACCAATTGCCAAGAGCAGTAATCAACCCTTAAATTGGCAAAACTTCAATTCTCACACTAGTTTATTAAACCGTGTCGGACTGTAAAGAAAATAGCTATCGCAATGTCCACATTTTATATGTTGTATAGTATTATAGTATTGTGAAATTCTAATTTTGCTACCAATTTTTTCTCTATTGTTCTATTAAAATTATAGCAGACTAGTGGCTTGTGCAGTAAATGCTGCAAACTAAGTTCATTAGACGTTCAAATAAAAATTTTTCAGATTTACAGTATTTTGAATGAAGAATACCAGACATTTTGAAAGTTATTTGCTTCTGTAATAATGAAACATACTCTCTCTGAATGGTTTTTTTATGCCAAATACTTTTTCTTGAATCTATCCATCTTCAGTTTTTGAGTTTAAAGCGAAAACGCAAGTAACAATATCAGGACGATCAGTGAATTTTTCATGTGGGAGTAAAGCAGTAGTAGCTATTTCGGGTCGTTGTGGATTGTAGATGAGGGTTAAGAAAATGCCAAATTTACCATACTTTCGAACAATAGACGTAGCATCTTGGTATAGCTGCTGATGTTTTGTGAACTACCTTGAAATGTAGAGGGTAGAATCATTTTATACTGCTAAGAGATCTTGCTGATCGAGAGACTACAAAATCTTGTAAGCCTCTTAATTTACCTTTTGGTCTCCCTTAAGAACTGTAATTTTTGCGCTCTCTCAAGACAATACTGGAGAGAATCACGCATATAAATATCCACACCACACCGCCATTAAATATATGAAATAGACACAAATCACTTGATTAATAACTATAAAAATATCTCATTTTTATAATAACAATATTTTTAACTTACATACGTTTTTATAGTTTTCAGTAACATATAGGCCTACTATATGTATTATACAGCCGTCACTCAGTAAATTATAGAAATGAAGATCTAATTTGAGATATTCTCTACGTCTACTTATATGACCCCAAAAGGTTTGAGTTTCATATCATCAATCTGCTATATCATTAATATGTATATTAGTGACAAATACTCATATCACGACCTCAATTATAATAATATTTCACTTTTAATGGTGATAATCTCATCAAACCCATCTCAAGTTTCGTAGTTTTTAATATCCAATACACAGCTGTACTCAGAAAATTAGACACCACAGAATCAGATCTGTAAATTATTTTTTGTAGGTTTTGAAAGTTTTTAATAACCAATTATAGAGGCGTTATAAAAAATTACACAAATGAATATCGACATATTGTTGTCATTGTGATCTCACAGAATTTGCTTCGCTTTGTTCCAAATATGTCAGCAATCCTGCAAGTCATGGCCTTAGTGTAATATTGCTTGTTGTAGTGTGTGTTTTGTTTTATTTTGAAAAGCCATTAGTTCTCAAAACTGACGAAAGACGGGTTTAGGAAAATAGGAAAATTATGTATGAAAATTGACATTTCGGTGAAAACTACTATTTTTCTGAAAATTTTTAGGTTCCAAGCTTCAAAATGAGGGGTCATTCATTAAAATACGTTCAGCCATTTTCCCGTAATTTCCATTACTAGTTCAAATTATATAGACTGACTATTAACCTGTAGAGATACTGGTAATGCACCTTGCCTATTCAACGAAGTTCTAATGGATCATGCGTCAAGTTAATTGCTGGCAACGTTTGTCCAAATATCGTATCACGGAAATGTTGAGTGGCGAACTTTGAGATACCTACTAGAGATGAACTAAACTAATTGCCGTTCTCGCTCGCTGTGTTCGTTGAACTTGTCTCTCGAGTCTCGTCTCGTAATTCTGCGCTTCGAGTCTCGCTCATCAAGTCATCATTCTCGAAATATCATTTGGTCGTAACTTTGAATAACTTACATAACTGAAATAAATAACATTAGAGATGTTTAATTGAGACAAAAATATACAAAATAAAACAGAGTCACAGTTATCATCAAAATGTTCTGGTTCTATTGTCAGATATTATCTATGGTTATACAGGGTGATTCACAAGGATTTACCGTCACTTACGGAGCTTATTTCTGAAGACATTCTGAGCAAAAAATGTCATATAAACATTTGTCCTAATCTCAATATTTTCAAAGTTACATTAATTTGAAGTTATTAGTAAAATGCTTTTTTTCTTCAGTTTTAAGGGTAAAAAATATTACAAATAGAAAATAAAATATTCATAAGTGTCATTTCTTTAATTGGCTAGTGTTCTGAAGCTAAAAACCTATTGTTAATTTTTTTGCACAGATTTTATATTTCAATTTTTAACTAAAAATGACATCATTCCTACCCACTTATCAAAAAAAAATTGTTACAAAACATACGACTTTAGGAACTTGATTCTTCACAGTTTAATTATGCATCCTAATGTACAGTCTTAAATAATTTACGAGAATGGCGTGATTTGTAACAATGGTTGCGATAAATTCGTAAGAAAATATAATTTTGCACTTAAAAATCGAAAAAAAAAAAAAAAAAAATCTGTACCAAGCAACATATGGAATTCACAACACATTTTTAGCTTCAGAATAATAACTAATTAAAGAAATGATGCTCCTGAATAATTCATTTATCTGTAATATTCGTTTACCCTTAAAACTCAAGAATAATGGTATTTTACAAACAACTTCAAATTAGTGTAATTCTGAAAATATTGAGATTTGGACAAATGTTTACATGAAATTTTTTGCTCAGAATGTCTTCGGAAATAAGCTGTGTAAGGGACGGTAAGTCCTCGTGAGTCACCCTGTATAAAAATAAAATAATCTAAAATAAATTTGTATTTCTAAGAAACATAAAACATAACGTTCAATAAAGAGTTAATATTATGTTTACTTGAAATTGTACACTTGATCTCAAACATAAGAAAAAAAAATCCTAGCCTTTTAATAAGGACCTAATTAAATAAAGATTTGGCAACGGGTTACTACACTGAAAGGCAGAGATGATGTTTCAAATAGACTACTTGATTGTTTGTACATATATAAGCAGTTATCAAAACAGATAAAAGTTCAGAATGGATTTTAAGTATACACAACTGTAACGATTCAAGGCTGCTTGACGTTCGAGAGTTGACCACTCCCGATGTCTTGAACGCTCGCTTGATTCACTCACAAGCAGACTTTGTATCAACGACATAGGCAAAATTGTCGTGCGGGTTTTCGGCTTTGCTAAAAGTCTTGCATTCAGGCTCGTTGTTCATCTCTAATACTACCTTATTTCTCATCCCTAGTCATACAAAACATAGACACAACTAATTTAAAGTTTCTGTTCGCCATTTATTTCCACACAAATTAGTGGATTTTCACTAAAGAAAATATGTATGAAAATCACCGCTTTAGGTATTTCATGATCATTTTGTATTATACTTCAGCCAAATAAAAATCTTTATGCTTGACCATGCCGAAATGTAGTAATTATACACCTGGTAGCAGCCCTTTAATGGACCTCATTAAAGTACACCTATTCATTAAAGCTCAGGTGTTCCACCAATCAGAAAATACCATTGTAGCAATATGAAAGCGCAAGTATCGATTATTCTCGGATATGCAATCGAAAGACAACTAGTTCTGTTACTATAATAAATAGCGTTAATTGTAAATAATATTCAAATAAATTCAATTTGTCATCTCGTTTTTCAATGTCTAATTCAATTCCAAGGTTATATCAAGATTAATGTTTATTTTACTCTCTAGATTATATCAAGGTCAATGACATTTGTTTATCGGAAAAAATCAATACTTTCGCGTCTGCGCACATCTCACAATTTACGAGGTATTGCACAAGGTCAGTTCCGCTCCTCAGTCAGATAAAAATAACATGAGTACTTATGAATAATTTCAAGTTAGAAATATGGTCGAGCATAAAAAGTCGTATGAAACTTGACCATAATGGTAATTAAGAAGCTCGTATGAAAATTATGAAACGAGCGCAAGCGAGCGTTTCATAAACATACTTGCGTCTTAATTACTACCATTATAGGCTCGTTGCATAATGTACTATTATAAGATGTCTATCAGAGAGTAATAAATTCACATTTCATTAAATTCTTTTATGCTCGACATTGTCGAAATGTAGTAATTGTACACCTGGTAGTAGCCCTTTAATGCACCTCTTTAAAGTACACCTATTCATTATAATTCAGTTGTTCAGCCAATGAGAAATCACCTTTGTACTGATTGACCCATTATAAAACCGCAAATATCGATTATTCTCGGATATGCAATCGAAAGACAATTAGCGAAAAGTCACGGAGGCTGGAAATCCAATACTGTCGCAGAAAGTTATGTTCTGTTACTGTAATAATTAGCGTTAATTGTAAATAATATTCAAATAAATTCTATTTGTTGTCTCGTTTTTCAATTCTAAATTAATTTCCAGGTTATATCAAGCTTAATGTTCATGTTATTCTCTAGATTATATCAAGGTCAATGACATTCGTTTTTCGGAAAAAAATAATACTTTCGCGTCTGCGCACATCTTACATTTCAGGTCAGTTCCACTCCTCACTTACATAACCATAACATGAATACTTCTGAATAATTTCAAGTTAGAAATATGGTCGAGCATAAAAAGTCGTATGAAACTTGCCTATAATGGTAATTAAGACGCTCGTATGAACATTATGAAACTCGCTTGCGCTCGTTTCATAAACAAACATACTCGCGTCTTAATTACTACCATTATAGGTGCGTTGCATAATGTACTATTAATATGTCATGTTAACTGCAAAACTGTAAGCTCAAAATCGCTGGGAAATTGTTTGCAATAAATAATAACTCTGTTCTGCAACCGCATACTCAAGAAACGATGACCGCATTATACAAGAGGATAGCCGTGTTTTTGAAGCACTTAGTCGAGAGGGATTATTTTTACTTTCGATGCCCTTAGAAGTATATTTTTAGAGATCTATATTTGCCGTGACCTCGATAACTGGGTGAGAATTTCCTTTAAGAAAAGATAAAAA
The DNA here is from genome assembly GCF_040183065.1 of Periplaneta americana. Taxonomy (NCBI): domain Eukaryota; kingdom Metazoa; phylum Arthropoda; class Insecta; order Blattodea; family Blattidae; genus Periplaneta; species Periplaneta americana. The sequence continues at coordinate 177,090,473 of NC_091121.1, read as the reverse complement.
TAAATGTTACCTGGATGCACACGCGATCGTCTACATACTCCGTGACACTGCTCTCAGTTTATGACCAAGTAGACTATTTCAGTTACTGCCCACACTCACATACAAAGGAAAATGTAAAGTTGTTTAGAATACTATTTATTGTACGAATCTAGTCGAGGTGTGACTGCGACTTATAATTAACACAAAAGTAGCTGGAAATGCCCTCTTGACGGTAATAAAATCTAAATCATCTGCAAGATCCAATCATTACCACACAAAATTGAGTACCAGTAAACACATAACCTCTTTATAGTTCTGAGATCCAAAAAGCATAAAGTCATTGTATTATTCTCGCATATACGAGTAATTCATAGATATAGGTGTACTTATATATTTTTTTATATATGTATATTTCTATATCCACAGAATAGTAGGCCTATCTATCTGTCCGTCCGTCCGCCAGGATTGAACCCGCAATCTTGAGCACAGAAAGCCAGCGCTATACCAACTGCGCTACCGAGGCCGACAGTTCTGTACATAATAATAATGGAACATGACAACTGTAAGTGGGGTTGCTACTAAACTGAAATGGTTTCTCCAGCTACTTTTTAACCACATAAACACACTAACACTGCGAAAATAGCGCTCTACAAAATGTTAGTGCTGCATATGACAGGAAATAGGGTAAACTAGGGTCTGTTGGACAGTCGGGCATGTTGGACACTCCGTACTTTAACGTGTTACCACGCCACTTGTGGGCACCACATTGTGCTAGTAGTCAATGACGGAAGTAGCCCCACTCGTGCCTACTTCCGTCATTGACTTCTAGCTGAATGTGGTGCCCACAAGTGGCGTGGTAACACGTTAAAGTACGGAGTGTCCAACATGCCCGACTGTCCAACAGACCCTAGTTTACCCTATAATTAGATCGATGATAATACTGAACTAGTATACACAATATATATTATAGAACATAAAAGTAAACATGATACACATTAACTGTAAATACAATATATACAAATACAATATATACACACGATCACAAGACTCCTCAATATTATCAATTCCCTCCCACCGAACATCCTCATATTCATCTTCTTTCACTGTGCTGTTCCTCTGCTTTGGAATTCCCTACCGAGTAATGTCAGGGACTGACAGACATCAAAACCAATTTAAGAATAGATTAACGAAATATTTTTCTAACAATTCTTGTTAACAATAATAGCTGTTTCAGGTTTCTCAATGTTTAATGGTATCACAGATAAATATCTAAATTATCTCATTATTATTATTATTATTATTATTATTATTATTATTATTATTATTATTATGACTATTTCTTACCAATGTTTATTATTGTCACACTAACATTAGTTATCCAATTTTCATTATTTACTTTCATGTTGTTTTATGGTCTAGTAGATATTAATGTAATAACTATGTAAGCAAATGTATTTAATTAGAATTAGAGTCTGGCTGGGCGGAAGAGGAGGCATACTGGCCTTAGCTCTGCCAGATTAAATAAATAAATAATAATTATTATATAAATATATATATATATAATTCATCGAAATTAACTCCGTTACGGCGAACAAAAACATACATTCTGAGATTATGTAATTCATATATTTTACTATAACTGCCAGTAAAAATTTCTTGAAGCTAAGAAAATGTTCTTCCTACGTCACATGATATTACAGGGACAAAATATTAATTATACAAATTAGCAATATTTATATTTTACAGAATATATAGAAATAATCATTTATCAAAACCTATCCCGTTGCAGTGAACGAAAACATATTCTGAGGTTATGAAATGCAAATCTTTTACGAACGTCACATAAAATTTGTTTAAACTAAGAGAATGTTCTTCCTACGTCATATGACGTTACAGGAGCATATTTGTAATACATTAGATAATTGTTATTTAATGACCTCTTGCGTACCCGCTTGCAATTCTACCTTGCTTATGCAACCACGTGACGTAATAGATGTACCAGAAGAAACTACTCGATCCGCTGTACGTTTGGGAACGGAAAAGCGCTGCCTGTTGATATAATCGATGATTAAGCACTCGGAGAGAGTTAGTTTCGTATACTCTTTGAAAATATCTCTTCCACTTGCCTGAAATCGAACTCCAGTCATTTTAATGAATAGCCTTTAACTGTGTGACTGAAAACTGGGTATTTCTCTTTTTTGCGTAACATCGGACATTTTTTGCTCAAAATATCATAGTGCAATGTTCAGAGATATCTTTTTAGCATGAAATAATTTGAAATGTCATAGGCCTACATTGCATTTAAAAAATAACCACCATCATACCTGTGGGTGCACTATTAACTTCATTTTATTTCATCTTTAACTCTCTCTTCGCGAGCACAGTAACCAAAAGAATCGAGGCGGCTTGCTAATCAGTGTGCATGAAGGCAACATTTTTCAAATGTTCCGCATCCTCATTGTAGAGGGTTACGGCATGGTGTCCATTATTAATGGCTTTCATCTCATTAATATTTAATATTCAATTATCCATCTAGCGTTGTTGTGTTATTTTTATCCCCCTAACCCGTTGTTGCTTCTTTTCCTTGCTTGTCTAGCGCTCCTGAAACTTGTAACAGCATGTTTCCACACTACCACAGTGCGTACATTCAACTTTTCTAAACGCACGGCGTACTCAGTGTTTGTAAATAATTGTTTGGGTCTCGCTCTTTTGTTTCAGAAAGAGAACGGTTGAAATAATGTTATACAACATTGAAACACGTAAAAAAGTTCGTCTACCACTGAAATTCAGCAGAATTTGTGCCTGAACTGAATATACGTTAAATAAAGGAGATATAAGTATAATTAAAACCTTAAAATATACAGGGTAATATTCCTTTGTTTCATATCTGTTTTTATCTGACCAACACACCAACTGTTCGTACATTATACATAACTGGTAATGAGATCGGCATGATGTAGTTCCACAGCAGGAGAATCACAAAACAATGGGCAAACACATAGTTCAGTGGAAGGAAGATACTTTTTTTGGTAATTTGATAGAAGACGGGCACTTGGTTGAATACAGTAAGTATTACCAACTTTTTTTATTTCAGAGTTAAATGTTAGTGATCTTTTAGTGACTCTTACATGTTAGTTCTAGGTTTTTTATACTAGGTGTCGTCGTGATTTTCTTTTAATTTGGTTGGTTATAGTTGTCATTTGTTCTAGAATTTTCATTTATTTTGAATGGATAATGACGTTATCAGTTTTTCTTGGTTGTTTGAAGTGAGTGGTGTTATGTTATGTCTGATGGCTAAAGCTATTGAATGTTTGTCATTTTAGATTTTTGTGATTTTCTTTCGATTTGATTGGTTATAGTTGTAATTTATTCTAGAATTTTCATTAATTTTGAATGGATAATGACGTTATCAGTTTTTCTTGGTTGTTTGAAGTGAGTGGTGTTATGTTGTATCTCATGGCTAAAGCTATTGAAAGTTTGTCATTTTATGATTTTTGTGATTTTATTTCGATTTGATTAGTTATAGTTATAATTTATTCTAGAATTTTCATTAATTTTGAATGGATAATGACGTTGTCAGTTCCTGGTTGTTTGACGTGAGTGATGTTACATTGTAGATTTGTCTGCATTTGTCGAATGCGCATCATCATGTTTACGAAAAGTCACTTTTCAGTGTCAATAATTTATTTTGTGTGCACAAGGTTGGAATTTTGAAGTAAGAGTGAAAGGAAGGAATCCGTGTTCTGAAATCATTTATTAAATTTTGTGTCGATTTTGGTTTAGTTCTTTCGCTAGTGAATAAGGATTGTGTTGAAAGTTGAGGAGAAAATTGTTTTTCTGTGGTTTAAAGGAATTATTTTCTGTACATGTTAAGGTGTAATAAGTGTTCGAAGAGAATTTCATTCAGTGTAAAGACGTTGTTTATTTATGCAAAGTTGACTGTACGACAAAGTGTTGGTTTAGTTCCTTGTTGCCTGCATGGTTTAAGGTTAGATTGCCTTAAAGCCTGTGTCATTTATACTGGAAGTGAAGTGGTTGTCGATGAAGACGTCACTACTGTCACTAATAATTTTTTAACTATATACACAGCGACAAAAAAAAAGAAAGGGAGAAGGCATTACTTTTCAGCACGCCCTCGTACTTGTCTAATGCTACTGTTCAAATGGCGCTTTATTAAGCGAAACCTGTTTCCAGACGTACACCTTATAATATATTTTTATAATAAATCTTACGGATGTACGTTTAATAGGACTTTGATGACCTCCTACAAGCAAACTTTCTGTTGGGGGTAGATAAAAAGGTTAATTTTTTTTCTTCCACCAGGTTAATAATGTCAAAAGAAGTGCTTATACAAATTTTGGCCACTCGATCGCAATTATGAGGCCGTCCAGAAAGTTATTTTCCCTGGGACCTTTTACAGAAAAAAACACAGTTGCATGGAAAGATTTATTGAAACAGATACAGCAATTTTTGAGCTATTTGTCAACATAAATCCCACTGGAATTGGACGTTTGTCATCCCATGGGATCAATTTTTGTATCCTTGTGTCGTAGAAGTCAGCTGCCTGGGATCGCAACCAGCATTTGACAGCAGTCTGCACCTCTCTGTCGATCCCACGAAATGACAAATGTTTCAATTCCGGTGGGGAAAATGTTGAAAAATAGCTCAACAATTGTTGTGCCTGTTCCAATGAATTTTTCCAATGAAACTGTGTTTTCTTTCTGTTAACTTCTGGCAAACTTATTTTTTTGCGACTCGGTAATTGCGGCCGAGTGGCCAAAATTTGTATAAGCACTTCTTTTGACATTAATAACATGGTGGAAGGAAAAAAATAACTTTTTTATCTGCCCCCTTCAGAACGTTTGCTTGTTAGCTCAGAAAAGACGGAGATATTAATTTCAAGAAGGATTTTAGTAATCCTAGATTTCGGAATATGTATGATAAGACTTTCTTGTGTTAAATTTTAACGTACCTTGTTTACATGTTTCGACCTATTTATGGGTCATCTTCAGAACTGGTCGTTGTTGGTTGTTAGTGTTCTTGTGTTTGTGTTGTATTCAAGAACACAAAAAATACATCACACTAACATACGAAAACAAAAACACACATAAAATTGCAACCTCATTCAAGAAATTAAATTACAACATCGCATGCAGAACAAACAACACTCTACAAAAACATCTCAACACACAAACAAATACAACCACACAGGCGTATACAAACTCAAATGTAACACCTGCAACAACTTCTACATAGGATAGACAGGCAGATCATTTCAAACACGTTACAAAGAACACATCACAGCCATAACAAAATTACAAAACACCTCTACATATGCAGAACACATTACAAATGCCAACTTCACCTACAGAGACATCAACACAGACATGGAAATACTACACATTCAACCAAAAAGCCAGAAACTCAACACACTAGAACAATATGAAATATACAGACATACGAAAACACACCCCAACGATATTCTCAACACACAACTCAACTTCAAAACACATACACTCTTCGACTCTACACTACGAACGCACCCACACAGGAAACAACAAGGGGCGCTAAGACCAACAACGACCAGTTCTGAAGATGACCCATAAATAGGTCGAAACATGTTAACAAGGTACGTTAAAATTTAACACAAGAAAGTCTTATTGACTGCCTCCGTGGTCTGTTGGTCAGCATGCTGGCTTACAGATCAGGAGGTCCCGGGTTCGATTCCCGGGCTAGGCTCTTGGTGAATTTTTCTTGAAGAAGAGGAATTCCCTGGGTGTCTAGAGTCTGGAAATTTGTATGAATGTGAGTGTGATTGTGAGTGTGCCGGGTTAATATAAATTAACCAATCATCACAATATAAAAGTACATCAGGACTTTCGCTGGGCAGTAACCTGAACACACGTTTCAGCGTCACATTGTTGACAAGTAACTCCATCTGTTAGCACAACCGTAAAGCATCTAATAGGTGCTATAGAGTTACCAACAACGAAAAAAAAAAAAGTCTTATCATACATATTCCGAAGTGATACAGTGTTAAAAGTTGTGTAATCAAGATGCATAATCCTATATTATTCAAAATGAAATATGAACTATTCAAAGAAAGTTATTTAAGACTGACAAGTACGAAGATCATACAGTGACAGGCAACAAATGATATTTGGTGATAATTTTAGAATGTTATGATGATCATGACTGCAGGAATCACACAATCTGCAGAGGACCTGGTTTATAGCAGCGTTTCGATCTCAAATATCATAGGGCCATATTCATAGACATTCTTAGCGCTGGCTTCCGGTGGATGATCAGCGAACTAACGTTTTTCGTATTCATAAACCAGTGTTAACGATACATGATATGATATGAATCCTGTACAAGTAAACAGTCGATAGCCGGGGCTAGTTCAGCACGCTCGTAGCGCGGGCTAGCGAAATGTCTATGAATAGCACCCATAGAGTCTCTCCGGAATCTAATTCCAGTTTCCTTCGGTAAGAGCCTGCAAGCTATATGAGGGACCGACAATTGGACCGAATCTTTTAAATTGTACAGCCCTTGAAGTGAAAATATTAATGATGTTGGCATTAGTTTTAAGTTTGTAAAATTGTAGTGCATAAAGTGGAGCTGATCTCCAGGTTCCTGCGATTCAGTAGACTTAATTTGATGTGTTGATGTTCCAAGATAAGCAGCGTTCGGGTCATTAGCCGCTATCATAACACAGCAACTACAACTAAGAGGTATGAAAACGAGCAGAAGGGCCTGTAATTAATTCTGTGATGGAAACCAGTCATAAAGATAGGCAGGCGAAACCGGCGCGACGCCACACTCAACATAACTGCTACAGTTACACCAGAAAATCTTGACAGGAGTATTTCCAAAACCAAGCAAGAATACTACCATTTGCAAAGTCATTTTTCTATTCCGATTAATATTTGTTCAATATTTCCGCCTTTATTTATCTTTGCGTGACTAACCTACCTTAATATTAAACCTTATTATTGTACATTTCTATATTTCGACTAACGTTTTCGCTTTAATTCAAACATCTTCAGATCCTTAAATAACGTTAACAATGAAAACAAATCTATTTACAATCCATGTATTCCTCACTTCAGTGTGAGATACAATAGTAATATACGTTACAAGAGCGATATGTTGACGTTTTCATGTTCGAGGAAAAGATTGAAAAAGCGAAACGTAGTTGAGCTTTTTTAATTTCCGAGAACATGAAAACAAACATACCGCTCGTGTATCGTACATTATTTTGTGCGAAGATCGTTTATTACATACCTGAAAGACGAATTTCTAATTAGTTGCAATGAAATCTCCATGTTGGTTTCTGTTTAATGACGGCAACTTCGGAAAGCCAAAATATCTTTCTTCAACACTGTTGCTATAAAATGTTTTCTGTGTTTACTATACTCCAGCAGTCCGTGATATACGTCTGTCTTTTTTTCCCCCAATCTATAAATGCGAACTTAAAACAAACGGTAAGGTTATGTAATGATTTACTTTTCATTTTAATATTTTAACAATATTATTTATATAACATATTGCAGTAATAACATTGGCATTTGGAATCTTGTTGATTTTTTCACGGCTTCCTTAATGTTACTTGTATCAGGAATGCAATAAGTTTCGTGGAGTAGTAGACTTTACTTAATTTTTGCAAATATTTAAAAACAATAATTAGCATTGCAATTGAGGTGAAATTGCAGTGGTAAGTTTCCAATTTATAATTATTACCATGTTAAACGTCTCTAAAAATAATATGTTAAAAGCCTAAAGCAGTAAAATGAATGTCGCGCTTAAGCGGTAAGAAGAGGGAAATTGTTATGTGTGTTACGTTGGGAATACTGAATGTGGTATTTCACACTTACCGCGTATTGTTTCTGTGCGGAAAACAAGCAAATACGCACGATCTCGCACAAAATGAATATTAACACATGGGAAGTGAAAGGACGTCCTTTTGACGTTAGGGGAACTTCATTTAAGTTAGCCAAAACCATTCTCCTTTGTCTTAAATTCATACCATGTTCATCCTCCTCCAGTCGTGACACTGAACTGCTAGCTATTGAAGCTGCACTTCAGTGTGTTACTCAAATTTCAGAAAAATCTATTTGCATACTTACCGACTCCAATTAAATATGTACCAAACCTATATGCACATAGAATTATTCCAATTCAGAAACAACTAAGTCAACTAAAAGAACTCCAAAAGGAAATAACATTTCAATGGATACCTAGTCATTGTGGTATACCTGGAAACGAGAAAGTCGATAATATTGCAAAACAGGCAACATATTTGCAACCAACACCTCTTCAAGTGATATCTCTATCCAATGCTTTTGCTTCAGTAAAGTCTCATTTTACAAACCTATGGATCAACAATTGGCTCTCTTCTGACAAAGGAAAAATTTTAAAGTCTGTACAAAAGAAGCCAAATGACTTGAAAATGCACAAAAACTTCCCCAGACGTGTTGAAACATTTTTAACAAGAGCCAGAACAGGTCACATTGTCACTCAATCGTACCTACACCGATTTCACATTTCTGATAATCCTACTTGTCTCTGGTGTAATAATCATGATGAAGATCTGGAACACATTCTTCTATACTGTCCATCCATAAACCACAAAAGAAGTAAATTAAAATCATCAGTACCAGTTGCAGAAGACACAGCCCTGCAGTATATATTGACTACACCCTAACTCTGGCTACTAGCAACAGGCATCTATAATGAACACCGATCAAAATACCCCTCGTTTCTCTTGAAAAACAACAACTGAATAGACTACAGTGGACTTTATGTTGTCAGCAAATAGCTGGATACATTAAGAAGGTTGATTAAATTTTCTAATGAGGACAGTAACAAAATTTGTCTAATGGTATTGAGAGATTCATTATCCATTTTATACAATCCCTTGTGTAACCTACATAATATTATTTACTTCATTTGAATTATTCTTCATTGCACTTTCATCTCATGTTTCTCCAAAATCAAATTGTACTTTATTTTTAAATGTAGCATTGTTTTTTTTTCGCATTGATCCGTAGAACTTCAAATGCAGCAGGATGTGCCTCGTGCAAATATTGTCTCCGTTCATCTTTTAACAAAGTTGTTATCCAGATCCAAATCGCTATACATTTTGCATCACAAGTTATTTTTTATACCGGCAATACAATTTATTGCCATTTCTACTTCTCGAATGATAGTGGCACATGTATGCATCTTTTATTTTTTTCTAACGAATGTTTTTTAGATATTACTTATTTATAGTTTTTTTTTAACAGAAAACGTACTACAGTAATACCTTGGATTACGAGTAAACTGGATAGCGAGTGTTTTGAAAAACGAGCAAACAATGAGAAAACATTTTTGTTTGATAAACAAGCGATGTCTTTCAATACGAGCAGCATGATTTGTACGTAACTTGCTTCGCTTGCGAGCAACAGCAAGAGGTAATGGAGGGGATTTTGTCTGAAGAGGAAGAGGAGAAAACAGCGGATGAATTCCTCGCTTCAAATGAGATTAAAGAGGTGTGTAAAAAGTGGGAAGCAGTACAAAATTTTATTCGAATTCACCACGCTTATAAGGTTGTAGCGGCGCGTGCGATATATCTGTTTAACGGTAACACAATGTCACATTTCCGAAAAATCCTCAAAACGAGGCAAAAGCAGGTGTCATTGGATAGGTTCTTAGTCAAAGCAAAAGATTCCAGTCAGTCAAGCAGTCAGAAGTGATTCCGTTAATGATAGTGAAGATATTTTCTTTAAATATTCAAGAAGTTTACTAAGCAGTAAAACAAGTGAAAGACACTGAAAAAGAAAATAGAGTAAAGTAATTTGTGTTACACTATTGTATTGACTTTTACCTAAATTATACGGAGTTATTCATTAGTCCGTGAAACAATAACAAATAAAGTACGCAACATATAATGGTAATTGACAGCCGATAGAGGGAGAAACTCTTCAAGTTGTTTTCAATAAAAGAAGCCCGACATGTTTATCGCTAGGTGGCAATAGTTATCAATATTGGCAAAATTACGTTTACTAAACCTGAGCAATCATTTTGTATGAAATGACCTCGTCAAAGTTTTGAAGTAGACAGTTTCGCTGACTTGCTCATCGCGACGAAGCAACTTTTCATCTCTCCGGAAAAGTGAATCGACACAATGTGAGCGTATGGGGAACTGAAATTTCCCCTGCAATCATAGAGCATGAGCGAGACTCACTACAAGGTGAATGTCTTCTGTGTGGTTTCGAAAGACAAGGTGTATGGGCCATTTTTTATTTTAGAGCCCACCGTCACTGAGATGATTTACTTGGACATGTTACATGACTCAGCTGAATGAAAACAGCAATGATTACATCTCTCAGGAAGATGGATCTCCCTGTCAGTATCACAATGTGCGAGAGTATGTTAATCAAAATTTGCCACAGAGCTAGATCGGACGCACAGGACGAGAAGATGACACATTAATGAAGTGGCCACCACGATCACCGGATTTAACTTCGTGTGACTTCTTCTTGTGGATATTTGTGAAGGATATTGTCTATGTGCCTCCGCTCACCGCTGATCTCCAGGAACTTCGCCACCGGATTACAGCTGCCGTGGCTCTGGTCAACCGTGATATGCTGGAGCGTGTATGAGACGAGACATCCAAATGAAATTCTCAACACACAACTCAATTTGAGAACACACACACTCTTTGACTCCACATTACACTACACAAACACACCCCTACAGAAAACAAAACAAAAGGCGCCAAGACCAGCAACAACCAGTTCTGAAGAAGGTAAATATCAGACCGAAACATGTTAATCAGGTACAGTAATATTTAACACGAGAAAGACATATAATACTTATTCCGAAGTGATGTAGTGTTAAAAGTTGTGTAATCAATATGTAAAATAGATATTTTCCTGACTGGACATGTTTGTTCATAGACATTTTTCTTTGGACATTTTGCACTGGATATTTTTGCATGTGGACATCTTTTCCTATGCACGTTATGGACTGGACATTTTAACCTGGAAGCGCCTGGATGGCTCTGACCGATTCCTTGAACTGAATGAATAAGTGTACGTCCGGCTGAAGGGGAGTGAGTGAGTGAGTGAGTGAGTGAGTGAGTGAGTGAGTGAGTGAGTGAGTGAGTGAGTGACGTCCGCACCCGAGAACTTTGCCTTGGACAGTTATTGCAGACTTGTTAAAGAAGCCCAGTTACTTTACATTAAGTTTCATTATGAACAAAGCTGAAGAGATCCTTATTCACACCCAGTGGCGCTCTCGTAGCTGGCTCGGAAGATAATGCATGTTTACACATTAGAATGGCTGCAGACGAGACGCCGCGTCGAGCCGGTCCTAAAATAGACAGGGAATATGCAAATCTCACCGGTGCATTATCTTAAGTGATTAAACTCCTTCAAGAGAACAGACACTCATCTTTTAAGACTGACGGTACGGAGAGCGGGATATAAAAACAAAAGAGATGCAGTGTTTGATCAAGGATATATTTCATATAGATTAAGCATCTCGCTGGAAATCCTCGTCTTGAGTACTAAAGGCTGGTAATTCAGCTCAACGTTAGAAGGATGAAATTGGATCTAATACGGATCTGCATAAGTAATCCTGTGGAGATTATGCAGTCATGAATTCGTCCATAAAGGATACGTTCTTACATAGAGGTGAAGTTTTCCTGTAGAGCTAAGATAAGACACTGGCACTGGCTGCGAAATGTTTTACGTTCTATCCACGCACAACCATTATTCTGAACAGTCTACCTTCGCTACATTGTTCACTGAAATTCCATGAATTAAGCTAACTAAACAACACGAAATGAATAATGTTAATTCATTTTGTTATAATTTAACACAACTTAAAGTAGAAAATATACTTTAATTTTCGTGGTCATTATTCCCAATCACATCATTGTCATGATCATCCTTACCAGTCTCATTCATTATTCTAATCGTTAAGATCACATTAACATACTTATCCTTATAATCATCATCAATTTCATGATTATCCTCGTCATTGTCGTCATACAATCCATCCTATCATGTAACCATTATTTTTATCCCTCTCATGAATTCATTTTTATTACCCTAAATATTGTCATTTTACGATTACTATTCTCATTGACGTCACTAAAAACACTCTAATTGTCCTCATCTGACCAATAGAGGTCAGAGAGAAAAGGTTCTGTTAAATCCAAAGAGATTGCATATAAGTCACTAGTTCGTTCGGTAATGGAATATGGTGCTGCATGTTGAGATCCTTACAGATTAGAACATATTAAGACACTGGAAAAGATTAAAAAACGGGCTCTCAAGTGTTATCGTAATAATTCAACATTAAAATGAGACACACTCACGGACAGGAGAACGCGAATTCGATTATGCGCAATGTTCAAGACATACAGAGGTGAGTCTGCCTGGAGAGAAATAAAGAATAGGTTGCAGCCGCCAAATTACTCTTCAAGGAACGACCACTCTTATAAATTGAGGGAAAGAAGACAGAGGACGGACACTGGAAAGTTTTCTTTTCTCAATCGTACTATCAGGGACTGGAATGCTCTACCTCCAGACTTAGGCCTACTAAAGGCTTTATCAATACCAAAAATGTATTTAAAAATAGGCTGAAGGACTTTACTAATAGACGGTACTACATTATGCAGACTATTTTGTGGTTTTACAAGTATAGTGAGTAAGCAGAGAAACATAGTGAATGTCCAGTGATTTATATTAGGTGTGCAGTGTGTTGTAGAGAAAGCGCAGTGAGGTTAAAAGTAAATTCTGAGAGTTATAGTGGCAGAAAAATAGACTTATAGTGAACGGGTGTGAGTTATAGTGAACGTCCTAAATTGCTTGTAATGGGGTCTAGGCTAGCGATTTGAGATTATTATAGTAAGTACAATTCTACGGAATAATAAGGATGTAATTGATGTTCTGTTATTTGAAATGTTGTATCAGTGAAGAAGTGTGTTGTGTCTGTGAAATGTGTTGTGACAGTGAAGTGTGTTTGTGTCAGTGAAGTTCTATAGACTACAGTGGTAGTGCAAAGTATTTGAACAGTGAAATGTTTTTGAAGTGATAGTGAAATCAGGATAGTGTCAGTGAAATGTGTCTTAGTTCCAGTGCAGTGAGTGAATTGATAGTGAAATGAGTGTAGTTCTCAAAGGTACTTATGCAAGTTTGATCATATAATATATCATATATACTCGTGGTTTTAAGTTCTAACTTAGGGTTAAGATATAAATTAGATTTACTTTAATTAATTATGTTATATTAAGTGATTCATTTAATTTAGGATGCCCCTTGTTAATATTATTATATATTGCTATTATTATTTTATTATTAATATTATGACTGTATTTTATTATTATCGTAATTATTGAGTGTAATTAATTACCACTGCCACCGGGTATTTACCCATTTGCAGTGTGAATAAATACATACAATATTCCTATCCTCATTATCATAAAACATCATTCTTTACATTATTATTGTCATCATTCATGACTATACTTTGTCTTTGTCATCAAGTAAGTCATTTTAGTTATCTCACCGTTATTCTTATCCTCATTTTTATCATCACATCATCATTTTTATCCTCATTATAACCATAATCTTCCTCATTATTCCAATATAACTCACTGCCTATCACGCCTTCAACCTTATCTTTCTTATCATCATCACAATTTTCTCACCACTTTATTGTAATTAGAGGAGAAAAATCCGGCGCCGGGGATCGAACCCGGGTCCTGGGTTCTACGTACCAAGCGCTCTAACCATTGAGCTACGCCGAAGTTCAATCCATAGCACCGGATCGAATCCCTCTCCTCCAGTGTTTTTCCCTTTGTGGCCGGACTCCATGTTCGACATATATGTTGATATTTATTTATTTATTTATTTTTAATGCTAGTAAGTTTCAAATGAATACAAATTAATAAATACAATGTAAGATAAACTAGCCCACTCCTGAATGAGTAAGACTCGTGCTCAGGAGGGGATTCCAATACAGACAAAAATAAAATTAAAATTGAGGGTGAATACAGATTAAATAGTGTTTAATATGCTTAAACCCAAACTATAAATCCAATACAATTTTGTTTTTATTAATTTGGAAAGGATGCGTGGTTGAAATATTATTGGAATAAAATTTGTTTAATAATCTAGGACCTTGACTCATGCTATGATAAAAAGCTGCATTGGTTTTACATTTTGGTTCAGACAAACGCAGAGAATTCATATTTTTAGTTCTATATTTATGCATATATACCTTTCAAAGTTATTAAAATTTCTATGAAAATGTTTTAATAAATTAAAATAATACATTTGCTTAATATTGAAAACTTTTAAATGTTTAAACAGCAATTCAGTTGGGTGATCTTTCTGCTTTTTTAAACAAATTGTTAATACTTTTTTCTGTAGTAAAATTAACGGATAAAGGTTGGATTTATAAGTTCCACCCCAACCTATAATACCATACATAAATTTATTTTATTAGGTTATTTTACGACGCTGTATCAACATCTAGGTTAATTTTGCAGTGTAGGCTTTCACGGCCGGAGTCTATAGATGTAGATTCATTTTCCGGGCTGAGAGGCCGTGGTCTATTAGTTGGTTTTATACCAGACGTTTCGTCTGCAACTGCGGCAGACATCTTCAATGGAGTGGTATCCGAGGTCGCAAGACTCTTCTCGGCGTACCTGAGGCAACTTTGACAGTTGCCTCAGGTACGCCGAGAAGAGTCTTGCGACCTCGGATACCACTCCATTGAAGATGTCTGCCGCAGTTGCAGACGAAACGTCTGGTATAAAACCAACTAATAGACCACGGCCTCTCAGCCCGGAAAATGAATCTACATCTATCAACATCTAGGTTATTTAGCGTCTGGATGAAATGAAGGTGATAATGCCGGTGAAATGAGCCCGGGGTCCAATACCGAAAGTTACCCAGCATTTGCTAGTATTGGGTTGAGGGAAAACCCCGGAAAAAATCTCAACCAGGTAACTTGCCCCGACTGGGATTCGAACCCGGGCCACCTGACCGTTACTCCACAGGTGTGGGCCCCATACATAAATATAGATTTAATTAATGCTAACACGTAAACAGTTAACTGACAAAATATTTCTTAGAATAATAAAGTAACATAATGTTTTACGTAATTTATTACAAATATAATGAATATGATTATTTCATTTTAAATGATTATCAATAATTATAACTAAGTTTTTAACCTCATTAACTTCATTAATAACTGAACAATTGCAATTTATATCGGAACAATATATATATTGAGACAATTGCCATTACACAAGGGACGCACACAATTGGTGACTTGCGTGATTCGGGTTGCGCATACTGCGGACAGATGGCAGGACTGTGACCTATTTTCAAGTTGCACACCACTTCGGAGGGCCACGTTCTGCATGATGTGTATCTCTGAAGAGTTATGTCGTCAACTAGGGTGAGTGTATGTGTAAGTGTTCGTATAAGTGTAGTGTAGGAAATGGGTGAGGATGATGTTGCAGGTGAGGAAGGGAGAAGGGGAAACCCGGTGCCTGGACTACCTACTCCCGTCGAATAGCACCAAGGTGGCCGCCAGGCTCAACGTTCCCATCCGACGGACGAATCACTATCAACAGTGACATGCGTTCTCTTCATATGCACTGGGGAGAGATTTGGGATTTAACCCAGGTACATGATGCATAATTAAGTGATTAGAAGTTAAGCACCGCCATCTCCCCTAGGTAGTCTGCAGACAGATCCTCTACTCTGTGCCCACTCGGCGGATATAATGATATAAATTTTAAGAATTGGTGTAATTATGTAGAGAAAATTTGTTTAGCTATCACGAGGGAATACCACATTTTTTTTTTTCACCGGGATTTGAAATGAATTTTGAGCGTGACAAGTAGCAATAGATCCCCCTTCCATTGCAAACTGCACTGACAGTAGTGATCAGAGGTCTGCATCGGACGTTTTCGCTCGAGCGCCAAGTAGTTCATAGCATAATCCAATAGGTAGCGCACATTCATGATGGGTAAAATTGTCACGAGCGATAAATCCTCGAATGGTATAAGCCGAGCGTTAGACATTCGTTCTTGTTACAGTGATGAACTGTGCAGTAACATCATAGATGTTTATCATTTCAAAACTTTGCAGTGTTTAACTAACTTCTCCATAGTACAACTACAAAACTCGCTTTAAAATGTAATATAAATGTTGTAGGTAAATGTTTATTTTTTCCACACAGGAGTGATTTCGTTTTTGCCACATCTGATAGATGTTATTGGATGTAAATGTAATTATTATGAATGGAGAACACAATCACGATAATGCAAGAACTGTATCAAGTTTTCTAGTAGTAGTAATAATAATAATAATAATAATAATAATAATAATAATAATAATAATGATAATAATAATAATAATGATAATAATAATACTAATAATAATAATAATAATAATAATAATCTCTAATAATTAGTGTATCAATCTTTGCGTCTGTAACAGTTGTGCAGCATGATTATTCGTTTTATTATATTTTCTGTGGCGTTATCTCTGTACTAATATTGTTATTAATCTACTGCTATTTCAATAATATTTTGTAAAACGTTTCTACATTTTCGCAGTATATAGGCGGAACACTATGTATGAACCTATCATATTATATATGTGGTAAATCAAATATTGAATAATTATTAATTAGCAATAATAACTGTATATCGAAGTTTTTCATACTATTTTATTTATAACTTCATGTTCCTGTTTTGGTACGTTCCATTGACTGTTCCATTAAACGTTTGTCATAAGCGCAGAAAATAAAGCCTTATTTTTACCGTGTGAGTAAAACATATGTGTATCTTATCTGTCGCCTTCCATACAAGATAAGACCTGTCGGTGAGATGACCTTGTACTGTGCTTCTATTTATTACGAGCGTATCACGACCGATCGTATCTTACTCGAGGGTGCGACACTCGACCGAGTTCAAGCGAGCGATTTAACTTCAATGCAGCACTCTGGTAGTGATAAATATGAATTGAAGGCAAAGCAAACTTCTGGCAGGAGAAACCTATTCCAGCACCGCTTTCCACAACCACAAATTCCAACTAGAATAGACGGAATTTGAACCTCTCTCTCCAGCATGGAATGTGTATGAGCTATTCCATCTCAAATCGACGGAAATATAGAGAAAATTGACCTTACAATTTCCAAATACAATACAACTTTTTTTGTACGTAGGGAACTGTGATACAATGCTTTGTGCAAAGTTTGAGGCATCAGAACTTAATAGTGTTTAAATTAAAAACATTTAATTTTATCGTATTTTCATAAAATTAACTACTTTAAACTGTTGTAGCTCCGAAATCCTTTCACTCAATGATCAAAATCATGGTTTGTTTTGATGCTGAGAAATTAAAGTTTATATTGACATATAAACAGATTTTCTTACTTTTTATGGAAATGGAAAAAAATTAGATTTTTCCTCATTACGACGCCTTTGCCAAGGAAAACATTTTTAAAAATATATAGTTATATTCCGCATTGAAAGTACAAATAAACACATTTTTTACTGATAAGAAAGTATTAAAAATATCAAATAAAGAAAATAAATAGCACGCGCGTAAACTAACCAGCTGACTGTGAGGCGGGAGCTAGCCGAGGTAAGCAAGGCCAGGAGATATAAACACGTGATGTGTCGTCTAGTAGCGCATAGCTGAGCTAGCTTTATCACAGGTTTTCATAAACACAGAAGTAAAATGACGCCCAACACTCGCTTATCTTCAGCTCTCGGCCAATGCTTGCGGTACTGCACCGTTTAAGTCTAAGCGTGTGAAAATAATCTATTTAATACCCTCGAAACTTATTGTCGTACCAGTAAGCAAACAATCCCGAATCTCTCTTAATAATGCAAGGTTTTTTCTCAATATTTTTTTACAATTTTACAAATTGGTAAAAACCCTAAAAGTAAGTAAAATCAGATTATCTGTCTCTCTGTGAATAAAAAAAATATGGATTACTTCTTAACGTAACCTACCAAATGTCAGCTTCAAAATAAGCTCTCATTCAATGTTCTTCAGTAAATGGTTCCAGAGTTCTGAGCGCTGAAAGAGGCTTGTTTTTAAAAAATACGATAAATTTGTCGCTCAATAATACGAAAACCGTTTGACTTTCGATAGTAAATTTTTGAAAATGCACTCTCCTCAGCATCTTGTATAAATAGGGAAAAATTAGAGTATAAAAAATGCGAGGTTTTTTACTGATCGATTTCATATGGAATAGCACGTAGACTCTCGCTTTTCGATTAACAGGACTGATGAATTACTCCAAGAACATCGTTTCTAGAAAGTGAGGCAAGAAAGTTCCTGAAACCCCTCTTCAGTATAGCACTTTCTAATTAAGAATATAGAGCTGGTGAAGCTTTTTGTCAATGTCTAACAGCTTATCGATTGCTGACGGTTTTGTTTCAAGCGATCCCCACGACCATAGTCTCTTTTGTTGTGTGTGTTTCAGAACTGTGCTCCCAAGTATTTTAATCATTTTCCTCGCCCTCCGTTCTCTTCATTTCCTCCTCTTCTTTGACACTCATACCAAGAAACCTCTCTTTGTTTGTCTGGAATTTCTTCTTCTTCTTCTTTAGCAAAGCGTCAGTTCGGCTAAAAGAACTTTAATCTCATAGATCTCAGAACAGTAGATACGAGTACCGACTTGTTTGGAATCCTTCATAGACTTAATCCTTCAAATGTCTTCAACTCTCTTCCTTTTTCTTTCTCTTTTATGTAAGGGTATTCTTGTTTGCTTCTCCGGTAGCAAATAACAAACGCACTGAGTTGCTGTAGCCAATAATAGAAAAGAAATTCGTTTCACCTCTTCTTTTTTTACATTTTCCAATTCACCAATCCAGTTTCTAAGAGTTAAAAACATGAAATACATTTCTTTCGGCTTCTATTTTTTTTTCATCTATTGAAACCTCCAACTTACGTTCTTTTCTTTCTAAACAGAGTTGGGATACGTGTTCCGGGAGAGGGAAATCTTGCTAGTGCCAATTGTTTGTTTTTCCAGTCTTCTTTTAGTTTCTTATTTCAATCGTTTATTTAGAGACGCTGTTTCGTTCGTCATCCCTACAATAGTCAGTAATTTAAGTGAGGATTAAAGATTCTTTAAGATCACGAGAAATGATAACCAGAGGATCAAGAAATTTTATCTAATTAGTATTACAGTCTTCAATGCACTAATTATCTTAAAGCTTTGAAGGACGATGAGAAAATGTTTAGAACAGAATTAACCAAATTTCTTCATACTCATAACTTCTACACAACTGATGAATTATTTAGGCTTGTAAATTTAATTATTCTACTTGATATGAAATGTACAATTCTGTATACCGGTAGCTCAACTAAAATTTGGCTGTAAATTGAATTAATCTGTTTATTATGTATTGTAGAAATTCTACTTGAAGCAAGTAAAACGATAGGGTTAGAAGTAAATCCCGAAGGGCCGTATTCATAGATATTCTTAGCGCGGGCTTCCAGTGGATGATCAGCGAACTAACGTTTTTCGCATTCATAAACTAGTGTTAGCGATATGATATGATATGAATCCTGTACAAGGAAAGGCTAGTTCACAATAAACCGGGAACGGAAGCGACAACGTGAACGAGAACAGAAATATTGTTAAAATAAATGTATTTAAATGCATTTATTTTAACATTATTTCCGTTCTCGTTCTTGTTGTCGTTTCCGTTCCCGGTTTATTGTGAACCAGCCTTAACCAGTCGATAGCCGGGGCTAGTTTAGTACGCTCATAGCGCGGGCTAGAGAAATGTTTATGAACAGCACCCGAAAAGACTAAGTATATGATTATGTCTCGTGACCAGAATATTGTACGAAATGGAACTATAAAAATTGGAGATTTATCCTTCGAAGAGGTAGAAAAATTCAAATATCTGGGAGCAACAATAACAAATATAAATGACACCCGGGAGGAAATTAAACGCAGAATAAATATGGGAAATGCCTATTATTATTCGGTTGAGAAGCTTTTGTCATCTACTCTGCTCTCAAAAAATCTGAAAGTTAGAATTTATAAAACAGTTATATTACCGGTTGTTCTGTATGGCTGTGAAACTTGGACTCTCACTTTGAGAGAGGAACAGAGATTAAGGGTGTTTGAGAATAAGTTTCTTAGGAAAATATTTGGGGCTAAGAGGGATGAAGTTACCGAAGAATGGAGAAAGTTACACGACGCAGAGCTGCACGCATTGCATTCTTCACCTGACATAATTAGGAACATTAAATCCAGACGTTTGAGATGGGCAGGGCATGTAGCACGTATGGGCGAATCCAGAAATGCATATAGAGTGTTAGTTGGGAGGCCGGATGGAAAACGACCTTTGGGGAGGCCGAGACGTAGATGGGAGGATAATATTGAAATGGATTTGAGAGAGGTGGGATATGATGATAGAGACTGGATTAATCTTGCTCAGGATAGGGACCAATGGCGGCCTCATGTGAGGGAAGCAATGAACCTCCGGGTTCCTTAAAAGCCAGTAAGTAAGTAAGTAAGTAAGTAAGTAAGTAAGTAAGTAAGTAAGTAAGTAAGTAAGTAAGTAAGTAAGTAAATAAGTTATAGTATTACAGTCTTCAATGCACTAATTATCTTAAAGCTTTGAAGGACCATGAGAAAAGGTTTAGAACAGAATTATCCAAATTTCTACACACTCATACCTTCTACGCAACTAATGAATTATTTATGCTTGTAAATTTAATTATTCAACTAGAGTGATTCAACTTATTTCAATTAGAGTGATGTTGTATTAGGAATTCCAGCGTGCAAAACTTTTTCATCTTCTTGGCCACACCATGAGAATAATAGTAAAAATGAGTTGCCTTCAATATCAACAGTCAAAATTAGGGGTGGGGGGACTTTTTTTTTACGATGTACCGAAGTACATATGATATTTCCATGCAGAAATTCTGCGCCATCATATGATGAAGGATTGGTGATTTAAGACGGCGCTTATTCCGTCTGATCTCAGCCGCTTAGTCACTAGTAATGAGTGAATTTGACGCAGTCAGTGTTGCCAACAGTTGTTCGTATAATCCCGCTAGATGACTTTCGAAAACCCGCGATTTTCTAACAAATATCTCTAGATTTTAATGTATAATTATTGTTCAATAATAATAATAATAATAATAATAATAATAATAATAATAATAATTATTATTATTATTATTATTATTATGGTCATGACAGAGCATCCGCCTGCCAATGTAACGAATATTGCACACTTTTATCATGCCCAATGTGGCGCTATAAAGCAATTTTGAACACTTTTATCACAGACACAACATGTTTAAATTTTTATTGCACGATATATTTTAACGTTAAAACCCAAAATCCGACAAAAAACCAGTTTCAACTAATAAAAACTAGTTTGAAAATATAGATAGATAGAAAGCGAATTTTCGTAAGATCTAGAATCAATGACAAGTTAGGTTTGGTTTGTATAGGTTTTTTTTAAGGCTTTTACCAAACAAAAACCTAAACAAACTAAACCTAACCTGACACTGATTCTAGATCATAAGAAAACTCACTTTCTACCTATATTTATTTGCTTAAACTAGTTTTTACTAGTTGAAACTGGTTTTGACGGATTTCGGATTTTAACGGTAACATATATAATATGGAATTATCACTACATTAACATATCCATTATTTCACAAAAAGCACTGAACGAATTAAATGTAATTATGAAAGTCGCTTATAATGCTAATATGAATTTCATTTCATGAACTTTAAAGATTAAAAACCGCTAGTATTCCCGCTAAGCGGGATAATATAATTTTGCCCGCGAGACGGTTATCCAAAAAACCTAGATTTAGCGGGAAAACCGCTGAATTGGCAACACTGGACGCAGTGCATGAGGGTTGGCCACTAGAGGAAATCTAAGAGGTGGAAGTTAAACTGAGATGATTCAATCCGGTATCGGAATGGGAATCCGGTGTGGCTTAGTTGATAGAGCGTCAGAACGTAGAGCTGAAAACCCGGGTTGAAATCCCGGTGTCGGAGAGAATTTTTCTCCGTTCCATCCATCCTTCATCAGAAAAAAACTTAGCGAAATACTGTAGCCTATGTCTTTTTCATTTTACCACATTACATGTGTCGGCAACTATACATCCGAAAGTTTGACACCTTATCATCTGTTTGCACCCTTGGACCAAATTTCCTTCTAGACTCTTGAAATAATATAGTATTATATAATTTTGCCACTAGTTTTCCACGCGTAGACATAGCAACATTAATTGTTTATCTATGGGTCATCTTATTTAGTGACTGAACAGTAGTTTAGTTTCCTTTTCTGTAATAATAATAATAATAATAATAATAATAATAATAATAATAATAATAATGGTTTATTTTAACTGGCAGAGTTAAGACCATTCGGACTTCTCTTCCACTGAACCAGTATGATAAAAAATTACTACAATACTATGAATATAACATAATTAATACAATACAATACATTCAAAGCAATACAATACTACAAATACAAGACAATATAATACATAATTAATATAATACAATGACAATTCTTTTCGTCTTCACAACACCAATAAAATAATGATGTAATAATAATAATAATAATAATAATAATAATAATAATAATAATAATAATAATAATAATAGTAATGATAGTCATATCTAAATTAAATTAAATTATTAAGCTCGATCACAAGTTTAATTTCAATTTGACTGCTCCCGTAAGAAATCGTTTAGCCTTTTCTTGAAAATAGTTATTGTCTGGCAGCCCCTAATCTTTTGAGGTAGAGAACTGCATTCACGGGGGACTGAGACAGTAAAAGAGGATGAATAGTGGGATGTTCTGTGGGCAGGAATTGCTAGGATTTGGCTCTCCTGTGACCTGGTGTTTAGATTGTGATTGGAGGATAAGTAGTCAAGCCGGGAACGAAGATAATTTGGAGTAGAAGTGTGGAGAACTCGAAACAGAAGAGAGAGCGAATGAAGTGTTCTACGGTTACTAAGTTGCAGCCAGGATAAAGATTTGAACGAGGGTGTAATGTGGTCAAATTTGTGAGCATTGCTGATGAATCTGACACACATATTATGCACACGCTGCAGCTTGTTCGAAAGGTCAGTTGTCAAGTCTGTAAATATTACGTCGCAATAGTCGAACAGTGGTAGTACGAGGGTTTGCACTAAAGTCTGTTTTAATTCTGGCGGGAGGAAGTTTCTGAATGGGTTAAGAGAATGCATGGTATAGCACACTCTCTTGGATATTTCCTTTATTTGGCATTCCCAATTTCCTTCTAACAAGGGAAGTACCCCAGCTCGAACGGCTAAAACCGAGTGTAAATGCGTTTAAAATACAGAGCTGTGCTTGTTCTACCACCCATCAAGGTTATTTCCCTGTAAAACTCCGCAGTTGTATACAATCAATGATTGAAGAATAACGAATCTATTGACTACAGAAGCACAAATCGCTGAAGAAACAACACCGTGTAACAGACAGTTATGACAAGGAGATCCACAAAATACATATATGAGGTATTATGTGGCAAGAAGCTACACGGCATTTGCTTTAAATGATATAGCGAGTATAGGGTATTTCAAAAGTCAGTTCAAGCATTGAACCGCTATAAATATTATGAGATACGGGAAAAACAAAAACATCACAGTGTTGGGCAAACAACGGGGTTTACAAAACATTGGGAAGATGTTCTCCGTTATCTTGTTCAACGTACAGCTTTCTTTCTGCGACACCATGTACAGCATTTTGGAGATAATGTCTTGGAATACTGGCATTTTCTTGCGAGATGGCATCTTTCAGTTGCAGTAGGGTTGTTGGATGTGTCAGGAAAACTCGTTCTTTAAGGTAACCCCACAACCAAAAGTTG
Organism: Periplaneta americana; assembly: GCF_040183065.1. Taxonomy (NCBI): domain Eukaryota; kingdom Metazoa; phylum Arthropoda; class Insecta; order Blattodea; family Blattidae; genus Periplaneta; species Periplaneta americana. The sequence continues at coordinate 177,066,567 of NC_091121.1, read as the reverse complement.
GCCGGATTGAAACCTGGGGATCGCGGAGGTCACATTGTTGGAGTGAAAGTAAGTATTCACTTTGACTTGCAGTTCCTTTATTTCCTGGAGAGGACGTTCCAGAACTGTTGGAACTCTCATACCCATGTGCTGTTTCTTCTCCGCCATCAGACTCACAATCACTATTCCTATCCAATATGTCGGTATCTACTTCTGATAATTCCCAGTACGGTAGTATTTTTGCATTATAATGTCACGTAACATCCATGCAAACGGCTCATTCTCACTCCAATTACATCCTCATTATCCGGTAAGTTCGACGTACCTTTTCGCGCAGCAGGTAAATAATGTTCACAGGATTAATTGACTTCAGCCTACTCATGTCTGCCGTTAATACGTGCACTTCACTATTGAACACCGCAATGGTCTCGCTCGTACTGTCTGTACAGCTACGACGTAGTGAGGCTAGTACGCTAACTTTCAGATGGCGTTAGCGGCCGCACACGTAGTTTTACAGATGAATGGCATTGATAGCTATTCGAACAGGTACAACATTATATTTTAAACGCGTTTGCAGTCGGCTTTAGCCGTTCGAGCTGGGGTACTTCCCTTGTAAGAAAGGATCCGTAAGTTATTCCAAATTCATTCATAACAAACTAGAAGAGCCACGGAATTTTTTAACTTTTGATAGAGCTGCAGGCTAAACTGTTCAGGATACATGGGAAAGACTGTCACTACCAGATTCAGCGCCCTCTAATTAGTAAGGTGAGCCGGGTTTTATTTGTGTTCGAATGTTCAGACCCGGAGGCATCTCTTGCAAGCGTATAAAATTAAAGTTAAAGCTATAGAAAAATGAATTAAAAATATACGTAACAAATAATGTAAGGTACATCTAGAAACAAAAATTTGTTGATAATGCAATATACCAGATTATCTACAATAGCTTACTGCAAGAAACAAAAGAGTGAACTTCAGGACGGGTTGGGGACAACTTGCCACAGAAAATTGGCCACAGAGGCAACTCGCCACATAATTTAAATTCGTATCAAAGAAAATTAGCCACACGTTAAAATTCAAGACAATACTCAAATTCGCAACAATTTTATAATATACTAGTAGCTTGTGCAGCAAATGCTGCAAACTAAGTTCATTAGACGTTCAAATAAACATTTTTCAGATTTATTTTCAATGAAGAATACCAGACATTCTGAAAGTTATTTGCTTCCATAACAATGAAAGATACTCTCTCTCGAGCCAATATTGAAGAGAACCACGCATATAAATATCTACACCACACCGCCATTAAATATATGAAAAACACCAACCCCACTTGATTAATAATTATAAAAATATTTGATTTTTAATAATATCGTTATCTTACGTGAGTTTTATAGCTTCCAGTAACATATACTATATATACTGTATAGCCGCCACTCAGTAAAATATAGAAATCAAAATCTAATTTAAGTTGTTCTCTACATCGACTTATATATCCCCAAAACGTTTCGCTTTAATATCATCAATATGGAATTAATATGTACAATTAATGAAAAATAGTCACATCATGGCATTAACTACGATAATATTTCATTTCCAATGGTAATAACGTCATCAAACCACCTCAAGTTTTGTAGTTTTTAATATCCAATACACAGCTGTACTGAGAAAATTACACACCACAGAATCGAACCTGTAAATTATTTCTAGTAAGTTAAGTTTTTAATAACCAATTTAATTTGAGCTCTAAATATGTCAGCATTCTTGCAGGTCATGGCCTTCGTGTAATATTGTTTACTGTAGTGTGTGTTTTGTTTTATTCTGAAATGCAACACGGCCGACTTGATGCTCGCTTCGCTTCTCCTTTACAAAAAAGCGAAGGGTATATCAAGTCGGCCGTGAATGCTATTAGCTAGTTCTCAAAACTGATGACAGATGGATTTTGGAAAATAGGAAAATTAAGTAGGAAAATTGACATTTCACTGAAAACTACTATTTTTTCGAAAAACTTTCAGTTCCAAGCTTCAAAATGAGGGGTCATTTATTAAAATCCGTTCAGTCGTTTTCCTGTAATTTCCATTACCAGTTCAAATTATATATATATATATATATATATATATATATATATATATATATATATATATATATATTCTATGGTAACACAAGACAAATCCAGAAGCTGTAAACTAAATAGGAACTATGGCGGAAGAAATTCGCTTCACAAAATCAGATGGAGGTTTTGACAAATTAATATATCTTGGCTACATGTACACGAGACTTAGAGAAAATAAGAATGGAGTTGTTTGGCGCTGTGACATGCGTGGCGGGTGTAATGCAACAGTCACGTTATCAGAAGATGGAAGCAGTGTCGTCAAAGAACCGTCTGAACACAAGAATCATTCTGCAGGCTGGGGAAGGATTAAGGCAAAGGAAAGTGTAGAGAACATGAAGGCAAGGGCGGGGACTTCCCGAGAACCAACGTCTGTCATTATTCAAAATGAGTTACAGCGTATTGCAAGCGAAGCCAATGTGAATCTACCAAAGAAACCATCTATTAAAAAAACTGTGCGCCGTGCCAGGAAGCTGCACCTACCACCTGAACCAAGGGATATTGACGAACTGAACGTTATAGCCGACAGATACACTAAGACCGTACAAGGAGGAAGGTGGTTGTATTTTGAACCGGAGGACAACGTGAAAGTTATCATATTTGCCACTAATTCACATTTAAATAAATTATCTATTTGTGGCGAATTGTCTATCTGTGGAGAATTGTCCCTATTACCTATTTCCTGTGGCCAATTGTCCCAGTTACCAATTTTCTTTGGCGAATTGTACGGAACCGCATCAGGACAGCTTCAATAGAAGATGGAAAATTTTGTGAGACTGGAAATGCGAAAGAGGTTACGCAGTTAAGTCAAGAAGTTCTGCAGGAAATATATTGCAAAATTAATATCAATTACGACAGCAAGAGACGAGACATAAGTACAATGAAGCCTTGTAGATCTCTCTGAGTCGCGTTTAGTAACTTAGGAACGGTGTGAAATCCTGGGAAGGAACCGTAAGATAAATGAGGAATTAACACAAAAGCTGAGTATTCCCGCATTAATCCAGTCTGTTGTTATTGCTAATCCCCTCAAGACAGTCTTGGTGAGATTATGAGAGGGCGAGAGCTGCAAGAATATAGCTACGCATTAAGAGTAACAAATACACTTCAAGAGACAAACATGTGATCATCTCACCATATGTAGCTGTTATGTTAAGATATCTCTGCATTCCACCACCACCACCACCACCACCACTACCACTCTTCAAAATACGTGATTGGTTCTCAGCCAATAAATTAGTATTAAATGTAACAAAACTAACAATCCGATTTAAATCTTGCCCAAATTCAACCTAGCAAATTTCAAACACAGTATTATTAACAATAGGTCCCTAATAGAAACAATAACAACCAAAGTTCATGGCTTACAAATCGATAATGTTAAATTAGGAAAACTCCTATTACAGAAATTACCCCCAAACTTAATTCAGCATGTTTTGCTATTAGATCTATACAAGCGATAGTAAATATCAGTACCTTAACAACGATATACTTCGCATTTTTCCACTCCATAATGAATTTTGGAGTAATATTGTGGGTAAATTCTACAGATAGCAAAAGTATATTCCTACGTCTAAAAAGAGTAATTAAAATAATAGTAGGTGCCAAATCCGGGGAATCACGTAGGACTATTTTGAAAAAACTAAAAATATTTCGCATGGCTGGTCAATATATTTTTTTATTAATAAACGTCCTCATAATTAATCGTGAAAAATTGTAACTAATTCAACAGTTCATAGTATAAATACGCGTCACAAATGACTTTCATACTCCATCGGCAGGTCTATCGTATTATAAAAAAGGAGTACCGTTATATGGGAGTAAAAATTTTAATAGCCACCCTATGGATACAAAAATCAAACTCAAAACGTAAGATTATTTAGAGCCAAATTAAAGAAGTACCAAATTTCTCACACTTTCTATTCTGTAGGTGAATTTATGACATTCAACAATACTGCATGAATATAGTATTTGTCTTGTATTAAGTATCGATACTAACCCTTTGTGTTGTACTAGTATGCTGTAAAACTCTTCTGTATATATTTCAACTAGACTGTGACTATAATTAAGACTTTATAGTACCATTAAGATTTTTTTGACATTTTCCATATTCTAGTTGTGAAGCGACGAACGAATATAATGGAATATAAATAAATAAATAAATAAATAAATAAATAAATAAATAAATAAATAAATAAATACAATACAATACAACGGCCTTATTTTTCCTCATTACTCCTCTATGTAGGAATGATGAGTCCTAACGACAGATTTATTTTTAGGTATTGTGCTGAGAGGATAAAAAGAAAGGAGGGAACACTTCAAGCAAATATATCGGTGCGACGGATATGACGTCAAACTACATCTTCTATGCCCAATAATCCTCCGCGAAATACCGCCAATCGCCAAATATTCAATTGCTAATATCGGTTTCGGTCATACGTAAACGGTTAAAATGGATATGGTGGTAACAGGACTACTAGCAGATTATTGCATCAATGTACATTTCACTGTATATTTATTAAAAGTGTTACGGTTGTGACATGGACTGAACATTTCATTTCCACATTCTTTCTCTTATCAAGAAGGATGTTGGCACTCCTTCACATGTTAAAGCATAGGGGGACATATCAACGGACATATTCTATAGTTGAGCCGAACAGAATATTAGCTTATTTATAATAACACTTGTTGAACTTGACTACACTTTTGAAATATTCACAACATGAAACAATTTGTAATCGTAATAATATGAACAAAACAGCTGATAAACACACCGGAAAAAGAAATGAACTATGGGTAATTTGACGGCCATAATAATACACCTTTTTGGTTCCACCGTTTCAAGTTTATGGCCCAAGATTGGTATTGTGATTCATATGTGCTGCCATCTATCGATTCAGCCATGTAGACTCAAGGAGTTCGAAGAATTCTCACTAGAGTGCCCTTTAGTCTCCCAGAAAGCTTACTAGAGCAATTCAGATTGATAGCACCTGTATGCAAGTCACAGTACATTACACCGCACCGTTTACAATAAATACAATTTAAATGATTATATTGAAAGGGAAAGTGATGGTGGAATTGTAAAGAGAAACGCGAGAACCGAACTTTGGCTTTGTTCACCATAAATACAATTCTGCCATCACTGAGATTCGAACTTGGATACATAATCATCGTAAGCAATACTCTACCAACTGTGAAGATAGAGGAATGACCGTGAGGAGTCGAGAGGGGAAAAGTTGCATGAACGTATGGAAGAAATCTGTAGTGACGTCACCACAAGGTCACAACAAGAGTGTAATGCAGGCGTCTCAAGGCCAACGAATAAAAGTTGTTACAGAGAGCAACTGTAAATAACGTAGTCAGCTGAAGAGATAAGCGCAATACCCGAAGATAGTCGATCGTTGATTAATGTTACAAGCATTAGTGAGCTAAGTTGTAACTGTCGCGGGAGAAATGTCACAAAGCTGCACTTTTGAATTGTACTGTCACAATAGACGGTTGTTTTCGGAAGGAATTTAAGTAGTTTGAAGTAATAATGATAATAATAATAATAATAATAATAATAATAATAATAATAATAATAATAATAATACTAATAATAATAATAACAATAACACATTTATTTTCTAATTATATACTATCAATGAGTAAAAAGAAGACATCTGAAGCATGAAGAACCATACATGTTACGTAATTATTTAAGCACAAGGTACTGGCCATCTTACTCCATTATCTCCTGGCCTAGTTGCCTCATAAGTGGTGCCTTGTTGGTATCACTTGTGTGGTTCAGACCTGTCTTCGGACAGTTGACTAAACAATAACAATATTTTATTTCTGGTAAATGGTTTTTGATATTGCTCTTTTTTTAAGTTTATACTATATGTAATAAAATAAAATTCAATTAAATAATAATAATAAAATTACAATTAAACTTGTTGTTTGTTACAATAAGTATTCTTATGTTACGCTAATATTAATATATTAATTACAATAATAATTAAGTAATATGTTTCGAAATATTTTCAATAATTAAAAATAATCTAAACATCTTAGAAATTCACAAGCAATTATATTAAATTAGAACTATTCAAATCTTAAATCCGGTCTCAAATTCTTTCCTCAAGTCCTTCAATACTTTACTATATTTGTTACACTGGTCTTGATTCAAATTAGGTAACAATTTTAGATTAATAAAATGGTAACAGTTACCAACTGAAACTTGCGACTCCCACAATTTCGCTTTCCCTATGAAAGCTTTTATTTGTTCATAAATTTGCGGTAATAAGGACGTTCTTTCCTCGGAGATGGACACAACATCGTAGCGGTTGCAGATGTCTATTCAAACGTCGCGGTCAATGACGTCATCCGGAAATACACGAACTGGTCCCACATCTTGTTCCACTCTTACATTGAAAAAGAGAATGAGGAGGAAGTACTCCGAGAAGGCCCTATTGAGACGTCTGGTGTAATGTGTCAAACGAATAGGAGCGGTAATGTAGACGTGTGTGGTGTCAGCGAAAGAAATGAAGGCAACGTGAGACAACAGCTGGGAAAGGTTAATGTGCAAAAGAAAGTCGATAGGGATAAGGCGGAGAGCAGCAAGGATAAACCAGCATACAATCTAAGGAAATGGTGTGTCAGTGGAATGAAGGATTAATTAAGGGTGCAGTGAATATGGGTGAATAGCGTCATGATGAGTAATTTAATTAGTAGGAATGAGTAGGACGTATTGTAAATATAGGAAGAGTAGAGGAGCTAAAAGTAGGACTAGACTAGATAGGTATCAGTAGGACAAAAAAGTAATATAGATAGATGTAAAGCAAATAATAGAGGGTAGGCTTAGTTAAGACTATAATACAGTAAATGATTGTAGTGATATGTTAAATAAGTTGGTCTGTGAAAATGATGAATAGAAAAAGTAATTGTTACGTTGTTATTAGGAATAGGAAATAGTAGAAGGTAGGAGTAGAGGGAAAGAAGGAATATTTAATAAACGCAGAAATATAGGAAGTGTGGTGAACGAACATGAAAGACTTAGTGGGTGAACATTAAATGATGAAGAGATGTCGGTTATTAACATCGAGTATTGTACAAGTTGTAAATAGTATATGGAAGGGACTGCTGGCCCGAATACTATATAAGTGAAGGGCCAGCAGGACCAAAAGTTTGAGTGAGAATAAACCATACCATACCATTCCATACTCTACCAACTTACGTTAAAGTTGATGTTAATAGATAAATAAATTTAATATTCCTTAAATTTTCTTCCTTCTTTGTATTAATTTTTATTTCTTAATTAGCCCCTTATTTTCTTATTCATTCACTATCTCTAAGTAATTCTAATTTATTCTACATATTATTTATTCTACTGACATTTGATTCTATCGCGTTTAACTTTCATCGGTATTTGTTTTGAACACGGTATACCTTCCCGTTACGTAGGGTGTTCTACGATTGATTATTTAATTGTTTATTTAGTTAATTAGTCCACATTTTGGTTCAGTTGATTATTTCTTCCGTTAATCGGTTCATGTATTTATTAGTTCATCCGTCCGTTGACACGTAACACTTCCGCTTTGTTTCAATTCTAGTTCAGTACTTCAATTGTTTGTTGTTCATTTGTTAATTATTTTGTCCATTAACCGTTGGACGACAAAAAATTCACTTTGAGCAACAGTCGCTCGCTTTGCTGTGGTAATTCCTTTATACAGCCATTCTATAAACAGTGCCCCTTAACATAACACGGCAAAAGTAACACGTGGAAATTTGTTTCCTCTTTGATTTTATTATTTGGCCATTTAACGACGCTGTATCAACTACTAGGTTATTTAGCGTCGATGCGATTGGTGATAGCGAGATGGTATTTGGTGAGGTGAGGCCGAGGATTCGTCATGCGGTAGGGGAAAACCTCGGAAAAACCTACACAAGTAATCAGCCAAGTGGGAATCGAACCTACCCCCGAACGCCACTTGGGATCGGCAGGCAAGCGCCTCAGTCGACTTCGGGGGCTAACTAATCAGACAACAAACAAATAGAATGGCTAATTATCAAATCAGTTAACTAACCTGATAATAAAAAGAGCAAGCTAAAATACGAGGAGATAAAGAGAATAAGCGACGGGTGACAAAAACTACATGGAAATGTAGAAAAGAAGCCAAAATCGGCATTCATATTTTCGCACAAGTACTGTCGTCCGTTTGCCTACGTCGCATTCTGGTTTCCCTCACTCGCTTCTGCTCGCCCCTCTGTAAAGGCTAGTGGCTGGGCTGTCTTAGCTCTTTCTGAAAACATTAATGTCTGTTAGGAATTGGACGTCTACGTAATATTATACAACTGCTTAAAATAACTTAAAAGGGCCTCGTTAAATAATTAACTGTCACGTGATTTCCCCCCTTTCTACGACTCTGTGTTTGGACGGACAGTAGATAAGCATGTCTGTGTAATTTTATCTTTTCGGATCGGCCAGAAGTGAAGATTGAATTTACAGTACGTAAGGCACTCTTTTATAGAGTAGATACAGAATTATTTCAATATGAGTTACTAGTACGAAGGCCGAAACTGGTAATTGGAATTAGGTACAATAGTCTATAGTGCGATAATATGCACAAAAGAAATGAAGGCTGTATTGAAATGAATGGCCACCATTTTCAAAGATGTGTTTAAATATCCATATTATGATTATTTTTCAATTTAACTTCATTCTCTACAGGGTGTTACAAAAATACGGGGCATAATTTCAGGTATGTATTTCCCACATGTAGACAATCAAAATAGTTCATTACAACATGTGTACGGAAATGCTTCATTTCCGAGTTATGGCCTTCACAACATTGAAATTCACCGGAACGTTTTTCTTTCCGCAGGTCGTTGTCATTACAGAAGATGTTCAAAATATCCACCTCCTGCCTGAATACAGATCTCACATCGATGTCTCATTGGCCTGCGAACACGATCCCAAACTCCAGGAGTATTGAGTATGTCCTCAGAACATGCCACAATTCGTTCCGAAGGGATTCCAAATCAGGCACCGGAGACGAATAAACCAATGATTTTAAATGGCCCCACAAGTAGAAATCGAGAGGGTTCAGATCAGGTGAGCGTGGAGGCCAAGCAATTGGGCCACCTCTACCTATCCATCGATCAGGAAAACTTCGATCCAAGTACCGGCGAGCCGTACGACTGAAGTGTGCAGGAGCGCCAACATGCAAGAAGTGAATGTGTTGACGATTGATCAGTGGAGTGTCTTCTAAAACATGAGGTATGGTTCTGGTGAATTTGAATGTTGTGAAGGCCATAACTCGGAAATAAAGCATTTCCGGACACATGTTGTAATGAACTATTTTGATTGTCTACATGTGGGAAATACATACCTGAAATTATGCCCCGTATTTTTAAACACCCTGTATATTGTACGCTAATGTTCTGTAGACAGTATAAATTACACTGCATAATGAATATATCGGAATGGGTAGCTCAATTCGTGAGTAAAAACACTTACTGTTATACCTGGTAAGGTTTATCTTGTCTCAGTAGCAATAAAATCAAGTTCCTTCAAATGAGGGTGGAGATTATAGGAGGGTTGTAAATTTTCAGGATTCCCTTCAAAACCTTGTTATTGTACAGGCTGCCGGAACTCAGTTTCTTGAAAGACAAGCTCAGTGACGGAACTACACAGTACGAAGAGAGATATTTTGTTATTTTATTTTGCGCTACAGAATGTATCAACTAGTCCTTTCCGCCATTGGATGGATGGACGGCATCTCTCCACTCCCCCATCGCCATAACAATACAGACGAAGTAAGACATATCTCCTTTCTCTCTCTTTTCACAGTGAGACAAGATACATCACACAGACTTTAATACAGTACTGTATTTTGAATAAACAGAAACCTAATGAAAATGATCAAACTCAAAATCGCGATATTTTCCTAGTTTACGGGAGTGGATGAACTACTTTTCTTCTCTCCTATGCCTAGTAAAGTGATTTGTTTGTATTTTACGCCAGTATCATCGAACTCCACTCGTAGAAGTGGGTAGCAAACGGCGTTTCCGGTTCAACCGTTTATCCAAAGGTATAGCCAGGTTAATATTAGAAATGTTAGTAAAAATAAAATGATGTCCCTTTAGATTCTAATAAAAAAAGTTGACAAAAGTTTTCATTTTCAAAATATAGAGTTTGAAAATAGTAAAAATATAACATCCGTGATTACTGGAACGACTACACGACACTTTCATATTCGGTCTGAATCTATCTATACTAATAATAAATCTGTAGCCGAAATTTTTCTGGTAATTTTCGATTTTCCAAAAATAATTAGTGTTAATATATATAATTAACCTTCCTGAAACCGAAAATCGCTCTTTTGAAATTTTTGTTTGTATGTCTGTCTGTCTACCTGGATGTTGTTACCTTTTCACGCGATAATGGCTGAACCGATTTATATGAAAATTGGAATATAAATTAAGTTCGTTGTAACTTAGATTTTAGGCTACATGGCATTCAAAATACTTTATTTAAAAGGGGGGTATAAGGGGACCTGAATTAAATAAATCGAAATATCTCGCTTATTATTGATTTTCATGAAAAATATTGCATAACAAAAGTTTCTTTAAAAATAATTTCCGATAAGTTTTATTCTACACAAAATGTTGATAGGACTGATATTTAATGAGATAAATGAGTTTTAAAATTACAATAACAACGCCATCTAAGGCGCTGTACTGAAATAAAAACAAATGACTTCGTCTATAAGGGGCCTTGGACAACAACAATCGAAAGCTATTAAACGTAGCCTACAGAGAATGTTTCTGTGTTTGTATGAAGTAATATCGGAAGTTAATTAATTGTTTAATTATTATTCCACCATCGTAAAGTGTAGTTTCTCTAGATGGACATAATTCTACAATGTTATTACAGTAACTTCTGAAACATATAGCAAGTAATATAAAGAATACACATTAAAACTAAATGATATGTCAATCTTCATTGAAATATGGTTGCATGTAATAACAATTAAGATACATGTTACAGGAATTATCATTGCACCAAATGATTGCTCTCTGCACCAAAATGACCGCATTTTAATTACTTAAATACAATTTAAATTAAGTAACAAATTAAACGATTTATCCTTCTATCAAACACGAATGTTCCCTGGATCAAACGTCCTATTTTAATTATGTGATTACTTTATATTTATTTCTAACAGGTACAGCGGCTAGTAATAAATAATGCTACTATAGTAATGGATGGAATTAAAATGGCGGAGAAAACAGAGCACTCGGAAAAAAAAAAAAAACTTCGCAGCTGCTATATCCAGTTAAAGAATAACCAAGGAAATACCCGGTTACAATGAATTCTAAATACTGTTGCTGTGCGATTCTACAAAATTTTATTTTATTTCAAGTGTGGGTGTAGGTTTGTATAAAGAGATGACGTCACTGCAATGCAATCGCCTCCCAGAGACCACTACACATTTAAGAGCTTGTTCCTCTTATCTCTGTCATACACACCCGTGCAGTGGTTCTCAAGTCATCTGGAGTGCTTTGTAACGATCGCGAAATGGTGCTGCCTTGGCGGCAGTACAAGTGACCGGTTTGGGAGTAATACACGTTGTTCAACCGAACTCAATGGCATTGCGCAACGATTCCGGACCCAAATTGGAGCAGATATCGCGAGGCGTTATTCCAATTGCACTTCACATAACAGTAAAACCAACCCAAATTCAAACGTACACTTCGATTGAAGATTTTAAAGACCAGTCACTACCACTATACTCATCTGCTAAGATTTTATCAAACTTTCTACCCTTCTTCCTCGCATTCCCCTTTTATTTTCTTTCTCACTTCTTTATTTACTTCAATGTTCCTTCCTTTCTTTCTTTTAATTTTTTCCTCATTTTGTTTGCTGTATTCTTCTGTTCTTTCATCTTTATTTTCTTATTTGTCTCTTCTTCTTTTGATTCATCTTTCCTTTGCTTTTTTCTTTCCTCATTTCGCTCTCTTTCTTTCTTCCTTCCTTTCTATCTTTTACTTATTTCTTGCCACATTTGTACTTCAGTTTTCTCTTTATTTGTTTCTATCCTTGACTTCTTCCTAATTCCTCTCAGTTTGTTTCTTTCTTCTCTTTGGCTAGTTTCTTTTTCATTTCATGAACTTCATTTTTTCAAATAATTGATTAAATGACGATCTTACTCGTGTTCCTTCCATTCTTTCTTTTAATTTTGTCCTCATTTTGTTTACTGTATTCTTCTGTTCTTTCATCTTTATTTCTTTATTTTATTATTTCTGTCTGTTTTTCTTTTAATTCCTCTTTCCTTTGCTTTTTTCTTTCCTCATTTCGCTCTCTTTCCTTCATCCTTTCTTTCTTTTATTTATTTCTTGCCACATTTGTACTTGCAGTTTTCTCTTTATTTGTTTCCATCCTTGACTTCTTCCTATTTCTTCTCAGTTTGTTTCTTTCTTCTCTTTGGCTAGTTTTTTTTTTATTTCATGAACTTTATTTTTTCAAATAATTGATTAAATGGCGATCTTACTCGTGTTCCTTCCATTCTTTCTCTTAATTCTGTCCTCATTTTGTTTACTGTATTCTTCTAATCTTTCATCTTTATTTTCTTATTTCTGTCTCTTCTTCTTTTGATTCCTCTTTCCTTTGCTTTTTTCTTTCCTCATTTCGCTCTCTTTCTTTCTTTCTTCCTTTCTTTCTTTTATTTATTTCTTGCCACATTTGTACTTGCAGTTTTCTCTTTATTTGTTTCCATCATTGACTTCTTCCTATTTCCTCTCAGTTTGTTTCTTCCTTCTCTTTGGCTAGTTTTTTTCTTTTTCATTTCATGAACTTTACTTTTTTTAAATAATTGATTAAATGGCGATCTTACTCGTGTTCCTTCCATTCTTTCTTTTAATTTTGTCCTCATTTTGTTTACTGTATTCTTCTGTTCTTTAATCTTTATTTTCTTATTTCTGTCTCTTCTTCCTTTGATTCCTCTTTCCTTTGCTTTTTTCTTTCCTCATTTCGCTCTCTTTCTTTCTTTCTTTCTTTCTTTCTTTCTTTCTTTTATTTATTTCTTGCCACATTTGTACTTGCAGTTTTCTCTTTATTTGTTTCCATCATTGACTTCTTCCTATTTCTTCTCAGTTTGTTTCTTTCTGCTCTTTGGCTAGTTTCTTTTTCATTTCATGAACTTTATTTTTTCAAATAATTGATTAAATGGCGATCTTATTCGTGTTAATTGTGTAAGCATGTGCCGCTTACGGCTGTTTCGGTGTTACTTGACACCATCCTCAGAGGCTACTAGATCTCGGCGCTATCTCAACTTCGCTGCCGGTTGTGTGGGTGCGTTCGTGTGATGAAGAGTTGTGTCAAATAGTGTGTGTGTTCTGAAATTGATCTGTGTGTTGAGAATTTGATTAGGGTGTGTTTTAGTGTGTCTGTATATTTCATATTGTTCTAGTGTGTTGAGTTTTTGGTTTTTGGGTTGTATGTGTAGGATTTCCAAGTCTGTATTTATGTTATTGTATGTGTGGATAGCATTAGTTATGTGTTCGGCATATGTATAAGTGTTAAAAGTAGTGTACGAAAGATTCAACATGGTTTATTTTTTCTTTATTTCATTTCTCCTTGAACTTTATTATTTGCACTTCCTTTTCTTCCTTATTCTAATTTCTTTATTTTTTTTACTCTTTTCTGTCTCATTTTTCTTCCATTTCTCCATTTCGTCTTTCTTCTTCATTTATTTCCTACTTTATGTTTTTTATTTCGATTATGATCCTAATAATAATAGTGTGCCTTTATTTTATCCGTTTTGTTGTTTCTTTTACTTTTTTATTTTTTATATTCTTGTTTTTATTTTTGTATTCTCTTTTCTCATTTTTCATTATTCTTTCCTATTAGTTTTATATCCTCATTTCTTATATTTCTTTCCTGTTCAAGATCTTCTTTCACAAGCTTTTTCATTTTCTTCTTCCTCATCTTTCTTTGCCATTTTTCTCACTTATCTTTAGTTGTTTCATGCTTTCGAATTAATTTTTTTATTTCGTACTCATATATTTTAATATCTTCCTTTCTTATTATTTAAATCACTTTAATTTCCTTCACTGTTATATTAATTTCTCTTTCTATCCTATTTCGAAGTCTTCTTTCCTTCTTATTTTATTATCTTCTGTTTTATTTCCAGCTTTTTCTTCCTTATTGATGTTCCTTTTTATGTTTTCCTTTTCTCTATTTTTTTCTTTTTCGATTTATTTCTTCGTTATATTACTTAAGTATCCTGCTATCTATTCGTTATTTATTTTCATATTTCCTTTCTCATCTCCCTTTAATTTGATAACTCATTTCTTATCCTTCTTTATTTTTTTACTCTATTCTCATATTTTTACTTTTATCCCGCCTTTTATTCTTCTCTTTTTTTCCAATTTTTCATATTCATTTTATTTCCTTTCATTATTACAGTTATTTTTGTCCTTCGGTTGTTCTTTTCCCTTTTTCCTCTTGCGTGTTTTTATTATGCCCTTTCTTGTCGTGATTTTATTTTTCTTAATTTTATTCTGCCATTGCCCTTCTATTTATATGAAATATTTGCAAGCAGTAACAAAAATTCCATTGTCTTATTCTTCAGGAAAATTCAATTAATTTTACACAATTAGCAGTCAGTTGTGAAGCTCCTGTGATATGCAATCAAAAAACACTTTGAATCTGCACACGTGATAATCCAGGAAATCTTCAGAGTATAACTTCATAAATAATATTAACAAATAATTTTGTTTTAACTTTGAGGTAGTGTGCGGTCCTGAGTTTGATTCCAGTTTATCTTTCGTCTACAAGACTGGATTGTTGTCTATTATCTTGTGATTGTCCTGTGTCCCTTAGTCTAGCTGTACTACGGAAAAAGTAAAACAAAGAAAGAAAGAAAGAAAGAAAGAAAGAAAGAAAGAAAGAAAGAAAGAATAACTCCAACTTGAAAAAGACAGAATGGAAATAGTTACAGCTTCATTCAGGAATTTTGGCCCCAGTAAAAAGTAAGTATATGGATTAAGACTAAGAGCTACGATGTTGTCTCCATCTCCGAGGAAAGAATATCCTTATTACCGCAAATGTATGAAGAAATAAAAGCTTTCATAGGGAAAGTGAAATTGTGGGAGTCGCAAATTTCAGTGGGTAAATTTTACCACTTTATTAATCTAAAATTGTTACCTAATTTGAACCAAGACTAGTGTAACAAATATAATTAAGTACTGAAGGACTTGAAAAAAGAATATGAGACCAGATTTAAGATTTGAATAGTTCTAATTTAAAATAATTGTTTGTGAATTTCTAAGATGTTTGGTTATTGTTAATTATTGAAAACATTACGAAACAAATTATTTAACTATTATTGTGATTAATATATTAATATTGGCGTATCGTAAGAATACGTACCTTAACAACAAACAAGTTTAATTCTAATTTAATTATTATTAAATATAGTATAAACTTAAAAAAAAAACATTTACTAGAAATGAAGTATTGTTGTTGTTTAGTCAACTGTCCGAAGACAGGTCTGATCCTCACAAGTGATACCAACATGGGACCACTTATGAGTCAACTAGGCCAGGAGATAATGGGGTAGGGTGGCCAGTTCCTTGTGCTTGAATAATTACGTAACATGTATGGTTCTTCATGCTTCAGATGTCTTCTGCTTACTCTCTATATAATTAGAAAATAAATTTATTATTATTATTATTATTATTATTATTATTACTGCTGCAAACTACTTAAGAAATTTTATTCCTTCCGAAAACAATCGTGTATTGTGACAGTACAACTCAAAAATGCAGCTTTGTGGAATTTCTCCCGCGAAAGTTACGACTTAGCTCGCTCATGCGTGTGACATTAATCAGCGATCGGCTATCTTCGGGCACTGCGCTTATCTCTTCAGCTGACTACGCTATCTACACTTGCTCTCTATAACAACTTTTATGCGTTGGCCTTGAGACGCCTGGGTTGGGGTGTCCCGATCAAATCACAGAACAGACCAATGTAGTGTAGATCACGAAGTGAAAAAATAAACAGTCTATATTATAACCCTGAACCTACTAGGTTCTTGGCGTGATTCAAAGACAGTACCGTGATTCACAAGCCTTGACTTACTTATTGCATAAAGCACGGTCAATTGGACTACTTATAGCAATATTAAACTAACTGGACAATGAATGGCAGTGCAGTGCATTTCCCTTGCTTCCTACCTACAACCCCCACCCTCTCACTCACTGGAGTAAACTTCGTTCCATTTGTATTTGTCTCTGACCTGCGAGTGGCGTATCGTCGCAATGTCTCTCTCGAAACCATGTAGACTACCTCTATAAAAACGAAAGTTTCAAGTAGGATGGGACGATGGATTTATTTTTATTTATTTATTTATTTATTTTTTTGCTGACAATATGATGACAATATTAAATGTATGATTTGTTCACAAGTATTACGAGGAAAACGGTTGCATAACATAAAACGGCATTAATAGTTACTACATGTTACTGATGAAATATTAAAAGGTTAAGTGTTGTTATTATTATTATTATTATTATTATTATTATTATTATTATTATCTCTGTACGTCGATCCGTTTTCAGCAGATGTACGAATACTGCGGTTAGATCTTCAATTTATACTCACAGATTTACTATGTGATGTTAAATGAAAGCTAGATGTAAGGACTTGACAAATGTTGAACTTTTCAAATCTTTGGCAAAAAATAAATATCTGAAGCTTCGTTCTTTCGCTTGCTTTATTGAAGCCATGTTCGCTACAACTTACGTTTGTGAAAAATTATTTTCAACAATGAAAATAGTAAAAATCAAATTTAGATCATGACTTCGTGATCAACTACGACTGGCAGTAAGTGACTTAATTCCTGATTATGAAACTGTTGCAGAGACATTCTGAAGACAATTAATTTCAGGTTGTGATAATGTGTCCTATGTTTTCTTGTTCATTTCTTTCTTCGTTACACGTACTAAACATTAGTTTGTAGCCTTGTACTGTATATAATTTTATTTAAGTGCTTGACGTAAGAAAAATGAAAATCCGTTAATAAGTCAGACAGTTGTCCTCTTTCCCCTTCGGGTGTCCGCCTCCCTCCATAGGTGCTATGCACGTTGCAGGTTACACAGTGGCTCGGCGCACGATGGCATTTTCGACACGTCTGTCGTAGCGTATAGGTGGAGAGGTCTGTACTTCGTGCCTGCACCTGTTCTTGACACAGAAAAGCCGGTTAGAGAGGACGTTCTTTTTACATGCCGCACAAAGTTTATATGAAGCTCCTTTCATGCAAATTTCTGGTGCGCCATTTCTTTCATTACGTGCTCCTGAGTGCTTTCTGCAATTACCAAGTCAGATCGAGGGGGCTGAACCAGCAAGAGGGTGAGGGAATGAGACTCAGAGAAGAAGGGGAGGACTTATGTAATGTACTAGGAGGGATGTGTTCTTTTCTTAACCCTTATCTCTTTATCTTATTCTTTTTCTTGTCTTCAGTCTTCTGTTTTCTTGTTCCTCGCTTACGTCTCATCTAGCCATCATTCTAGACTTTTTATTACTTCTCCAACGTAATGTAGCGACTTTTGAAAGTGAACTTTTTATGTGAAATGACAATTCGTATGTTTGTAGATTTATTGTACAGTTATACTTCCTTTTGTGACTCAAGAAGATAAGCTATATGTATGTACACAACATACATAAATATATTCTCCGTTTTTGGCGCTTATTTCTTAACGAAAGTCCATACATACAGAGGACGGACACTGGAAAGTTTTCTTTTCTCAATCGTACTATCAGGGACTGGAATGCTTTACCTGCAGACTTACTAAAGGCTTTGCCAACAACCAAAAACGTATTTAAAAATAAGCTTAAGGACTTTACCAATAGACGATAATTATACACAGTAGGCCTATGTAAAGGATGTAAATGATATTTTGTTATTGAAGTGTTGTATCAGTGAAGAATTATGTTGTGTCAGTGAAGTGTGTTGTGTCAGTGAAGTGTGTTCCTGTCAGGGAAGCTTTATAATTTATAGTGTCAGTGCAAAGTATTTGAACAGTGAAATATTTTTGAAGTGTTAGTGAAATCAGGATAGAATCAGTGAAATGTGTCGTAGTTCCAGTGCAGTGAGTGAGTTGACAGCGAAATGAGTGTAATGTTGAAAGGTACTTGTGTAGATATGAACATATCATACTCGTGGGTTTTAGTTCGAACTTAGATTTAAGATACAAATTAAATTTAATTTAAATGTTATTTTAAGTCATCGTGCTTCATGTAATTTAGAATATTCCCTATTATTATTATTATTATTATTATTATTATTATTATTATTATTATTAATTGTTGTTAGTATTAATTATTTGTATTAATTATTGGTATTATTATTATTAAGTGCATTTTTAATTAATAAGTTTATTACTGTCATTATTGAGTGCAATTAGTTACCACTGCCACCGGGTATATACCCATTGCAGTGTGAATAAATATATACATACTGACGAGACTAGTGACGCAATAAAAAAAATGAACGAAGACTTGAATTCGATTTCCCTGTGGGCACACAAATTTGGATTATGGTTAAATCCAGAGAAATCGCAAGCAATCGGAATGGGACATAATCGTCTACGAAGCACTCTTGATAGTAGTAATATACCACATACAATATTGAATGAGATTATTGTTAAATACAGTGAAACAATTAAAAATCTTGGCATTTTTATGGATAGCGATCTAAATTGGAACACTCAAGTAACACACATTTGGAAAAAAAATATTTTCTCAACTTCACTCCTTGTTCTATATGAAAGAATTTCTACCACTTATTCTAAAAAAAAGAATCTTGTTCAGACGCTTGTAATGCCCCATTTTGATTATTGCGATTCCTTGCTAACTAATGTAAGTTCACTCTTAGCTGAGAGACTACAACGTGTTCATAATGCGTGCATACGATTCATCTGCAATACTCATAAATTTGACCATATAACACCTTCCCTCCAGTTACTTTCATGGGTGCGTCTGAAGAGACGAAAAAGAATACATTCACTGTCTCTTCTGTTTAGAATCATGCACACTTCTACTCCGAATTATCTGTTATCGCGCTTTCAATTTCTTACAACTCTTCGAAACCGACATCAAGCACTTCTTTCTATCCCTCATCATAGAACGTCTTTATACTCATCTTCCTATGCTGTAGAAATACCTCGCCTCTGGAATTCGTTACCTAATGACGTCAGGGACTGCCGGACTTTATCACAATTCAAAATTAAATGGAAAAAATTTGTCTTAGTTAATGTTTTTAGGTATTGCTAGAAGTATTGATTTCTGTTTTTTTTTCTTTTTCTTTTTTAATCTAGATTAAAATTGCAAGTTTCTTGTATATGTTAGTTAATTAGTTTGGACACAATTAATTATGATACTTAATCACTCATTTAAAGTTTGTGTGACTGCAACCTGTGTATATTTTTGTGTGGCTTTACTTTGTTTATAGTGTTTTTCTCTCTCTCTCTCTTTATTTTTTTAGCTTTATTTTGTATATAGTTTATTTTTTTCTGTTTATTTCTATTATTGTATTTGTATTCCTGGTGTTGTGGAAGAGAAGGCCTGATGGCCTTAACTACACCAGAATAAATAAATAGATAGATAGATAGATAGATAGATAGATAGATAGATAGATGGATGGATGGATGGATGGATGGATGGATGGATGGATGGATGGATGGATGGATGGATGGATGGATGGATGGATGGATGGATGGATGGATGGATGGATGGATGGATGGATGGATGGATGGATAGATAGATAGATAGATAGATAGATAGATAGATAGATAGATAGATAGATAGATAGATAGATAGATAGATAGATAGATAGATAGATAGATAGATAGATAGATAGATAGATAGATAGATAGATAGATAGATAGATAGATAGATAGATAGATAGATAGATAGATAGATAGATAGATAGATAGATAGATAGATAGATAGATAGATAGATAGATAGAGATAGATAGATAGATAGATAGATAGATAGATAGATAGATAGATAGATAGATAGATAGATAGATAGATAGATAGATAGATAGATAGATAGATAGATAGATAGATAGATAGATAGATAGATAGATAGATAGATAGATAGATAGATAGATAGATAGATAGATAGATAGATAGATAGATAGATAGATAGATAGATAGATAGATAGATAGATAGATAGATAGATAGATAGATAGATAGATAGATAGATAGATAGATAGATAGATAGATAGATAGATAGATAGATAGATAGATAGATAGATAGATAGATAGATAGATAGATAGATAGATAGATAGATAGATAGATAGATAGGTAGATAGATAGGTAGATAGGTAGACAGATAGGTAGACAGATAGGTAGACAGATAGGTAGACAGACAGGTAGACAGACAGACAGATAGGTAGACAGATAGGTAGACAGACAGACAGACAGACAGACAGACAGATAGACAGATAGACAGATAGATAGATAGATAGATAGATAGATAGATAGATAGATAGATAGATAGATAGATAGATAGATAGATAGATAGATAGATAGATAGATAGATAGATAGATAGATAGATAGATAGATAGATAGATAGATAGATAGATAGATAGATAGATAGATAGATAGATAGATAGATAAAATAAAAATAAATTAATTATAGAACTACTTAGAATACCATTACAAATATATAGTTCTAAAGCTATTGGAAAACAAAATGGTGGCAGATCTGGACAATGCTGCAAAGAATAATTTAGAAATTACAACTGTGTGAATACTGCAGTTCAACATGATGAAGTTCTGTGCAACATTGGACGATATTTGCTCGTCTTTAGCCGAGTTCTCTTGTGGGAGGAGATTACTAAACGAGTGGACTAATTGTGGAAAAAGGAAGAGAAAATCTTAACTTATTTCTAGTAATTTAGTATGAACTAAAGCATAACGTAAAGCCTACGTTAAAACTGAAGTTTAAAATCTGTGGGCGTCTCTACAACTTAATTTGGTGATACATTGTTAATCTCCAGTATATTATGAAGCTTGCACATTCTCGTGGTTTTCACCACAAATTTGCAGGAATATAAAGAGCTGTTTACCAGACCGGCCATGTTTCTCGCTGCAGCGTGTAATATCCAGGGAGAGGGGGGTGGAACTCAGTGAGGGTAACAAAGCAAGACGCCTGGCGCCAGAGTAGCGACGCCGCCGACAACAAAAACTTCCTCACGCCCGCATCGACTGGAGCTGGGGTATTGTTTCTTTAAAATGCTAATACAGTTCACAACTCAGTAGACAAATACAGGGACGCACACTGGAGTTTCCAAAACAAGCCTTAAAGCTGATCACTACGACAGGAGGTGCACATTGTATGAAACATACGAAGACAGGGACAGAAAAATGTGAGGATGGTAACACTGACAGTGGCGGCTCCTGCATATTCCTTAAGAGAAGGAAAGAGGTTAACAGCATGAAATGACACCTTCTTGAATGAAATATTCTACAAATTAGCCTACATGCATACCTGTAAGACCAGGTAGTGTAGGGGTTGCGCCTTCCCTTCTGTATAGCAATAATCTGTTCTTGTAAACTGAGTTTCCTAAATTGTCCAAAATATATTATGTTTTCACTTACTTTCATTGTTGATTAATTGCGCAAATTAACAATTACAAGGAAATTCACAACCTCGCAGCGTTTCTCGCGCACACTACAGCATCACACGTGTTGGAAGAGACTGGCTACTAACTCGTAACCGGAACCGTTTTACGGAAATGGAAATGGGAAATAATCTGAGGAAAGCGAGAACACTGCACCCACCCACGTGGTCTGTGTTGCCACATGTACATTTTACAAGTTCAGTATCACATGCTTTTGAAGAATGTCAGTTCTTGTAAAGTCATACTATCATTATTCTTCAAAGCTGCCGGTAGCCGATTAATTTTTTATGTTAAAAATGATGTAGTTTGGAGTACCTACTTTCAGTTTCAAATATATTTGTACAAAACTGACAACTTGGCTGTTGCCCTGTCTAGTAAACAATGAATAGAAGTGAATTTTAGGGGCCAACTACGTAGAACTACTTCCTCTTTGTTTTACATAAACCCGACTTTAACTTTCAAATGTCCACGAAAGTTTCAAACCATGAATAGCAGCCTATATAAAGTGCAATGAATAATATTTTTGATTTATAATTAAAAAAAAAAGTTTATATGGTGTCTTTCAAAGCGTTGTGTTAAAACTGTTTTTGTTGTGCCTCCTCCTAGATCTGTTCTAGTCTGGTTGAATGCAAGATCGTTAGATGGCAGCAGTAACGAGCTTGCTGCACGACCAGTCGGTTTCTATTTCCCGCCCATGCGCTGATTCAGAGGAGGATCTCCTCCCTCTCCGTTCATTTACTCACTTTAAAAGTCTGGTTCTTTCTCTGGCCGCTAGTGCGCTGTTGTCTATGTGTGTTAACTGCAGTAGAGGAGGAATGGAGTGCCTTTCCTCTACACAGACAATCTCGCATCTTTCTCACAGTTTTCTACACCACATGAGCGCGCGTCGTTTAAAACTCGATCATCCGAGTTTTTCTTATAGTTGTGAACTTAAAAATTATCGAATCTTCCTCGAATTTCAAGGCACATATTTTATTTGGTATTTACTTTCAAAAAAAAAAAAAATGTGAGGAGGACGTTCCTCCCTTCCCTCCCCCGAGGAACCGCCACTGAACACTGAAATGAATAGAGACGAGACAAATTGATATGGAAGGCGAGGAAAAAGTACATGGACGAGTGTATGAAAAGTTTAGAGACAGAGAAAGATGAAGAAGAAATAAAGAAATAAAGGAATGGAGAGTACGAATTGCAAGATGAGTACAATAAACAGGAGGATGCTAAAATAATGTAAAGAAATGCAGACAGATGAACAACAAAGACAGGTAGATAGATCAACAAATAGAAACAAACAAATATCTGAATGAAAATATACCAAATGAATGGAAAAAGTAGTATTACAACATCAATTAGAGTTTCGAAAGAGGTGATAAACAAATCATTAGTAATTATAAACACATGTTATAAATTCTTCTTCTTCTTCCTCGTGTTTTAGGATAAATCCTGTATTTTCCAACTTTGCTGTCATAATCCGATGTTGATGTCCAACTTTCCTTCCACCGTTTAGGGGATCGTCCCAAAGGTCTTGGGGTGTCCAACTTTCCTTTCATTGCGATTTTCGGGAGTCGTTCTTCCGTCATCCTTAATACATGGTCCCGCCATCCTTTTCTTCTAGTCTTGATCCATTTTGTCACGTCCTGCATTCCACATTTTTCCCTAATCTCATCATTCGTCTGCCTGTCGTATAACGTAACGCCAGCAATACTTCGTAATGTCCTCATTTCTGTTGTTGCCATCATTTTTGCAGTTTTTTTTTTGTTTCTGCTCGAGTTTCCGTTAATACTGGCCTTATACACTTTTTATATATTCTGATCTTGCTTTCTATGTTCATGTATTTAATTTTCCAAATTACATCTCTTAGATATCCTGATATTATGTTTGCTTTAGTATTCTGTTCTCTTACTTCTTCCTCCAAATTTTTATTGCTTGTCATTTTTGTTCCTAAGTAACTGAAACTCATTACTTTTTCTATGGGTTTATCGCATACTGCAAGTTTACATCTGAGTGGCTGCCTATGATTTTGTTTTATTTTCCGATATCACCATATTAAATCGTTCTGCTGTTATTTCTAATTTATATAGCAATCTCTGTAGGTTGTCCTCGTTTTCTGCTAAAAGGATCACATCATCAGCATAACATTATTTTAATGTCTTTATTCCCTAATCCGTAGCCCCTAGTCCCTGCTTTAGTTTCCTTTATTATTTCGTCCATGATCACATTGAACAGAATGGGGCTAAGACTGTCACCCTGTCTTACTCCTGTTGCTATAGGTACCTTATCAGTTAGATGGTTATCTACCTTTATTCTTGTGTAGTTATTAACATTGAGATCTTTTATGAGTTTTATAATGTTAGGGGAGAGTCGGGTAGTATCGGACATCGGGTAATATCGGACAGTGCGTTTCTTTCATCTACCACCATATGGTAGTAGCCCTACCTGAATGACATGGTTACGTTTCTCTATGCGACATCACAGAAACGTAACCATGTCAATCAGATACTATCATCGTGTGGTAGATGAAAGAAACTCACTGTCCGATATTACCCGATGTCCGATAATACCCGACTCTCCCCTATATTTGGTTCCTTTTTCTTTAGTATTTCCAACACATCTTTTATTTTAATTCTATCAAAAGCCTTTCTTAAGTCTATAAAACATAGACAAGCCGGCTTATTGAATTCGAGAGCTTTCCCAGCTATCTGTCTCAACGTGAATATGGCATTATCATAGATCTATTCTGCCGGAATCCTTGTTGTTCTTCAGTATGTTATAAATTGTACAATAAAAATCCTCCAGTATCCGTGCGCCATACATTTGTAATCCACTGCTGTTCATTACGTCATCACAGCCGCTTTCAATGCTGATAGCTTGAAAATTTTCAATACCTTCGTGTTACAGTTTAGCCATGATGTCTGAAGTGTTTGGATGTAATTGTGGTAGCAGTATACACAAGGTGGATATAATTAAACTGACGGTGTTCACCGTGGCACAGCACGGACTCTAATGATCGTAGGAGTGTGAAATTTCGTAGATATGTTAATTAACTAATTCGCTCGCGAATTATGACAAAGAAATTATTAGTTCTAAGTCTCGTCACCAGGTGTAAATATGGAATTCTACTACATATTGTTTTATTATAACCTTTTTTATGGGAATATCAGAGCCATAAGAAAATACCATTAATAGAATTCCAGTGTCATATCTATTTATTTTATTTTATTGGGTTATTTTACGACGCTTTATCATCATCCAGGTTATTTAGCGTCTGAATGAAATGAAGGTCATAATGCCGGTGAAATGAGTCCGGGGTCCAGCACCGGAAGTTACCCAGCATTTGCTCGTATTGGGTTGAGGGAAAACCCCGGAAAAAGACCTCAACTAGGTAACTTGCCCCAACCGAGATTCGAACCCGGGCCACCTGGTTTCGCGGCCAGATGCGCTGACCGTTACTCCACAGGTGTGGACGTGTCCTATCTAAGTGAGACAGAAAATCGCTATCAAGAAAATATAATAGATTCTTAAGCCAATGGAGAATGGTACATGGAATACCGTTAGATTCAGCCTAAGGACAGACTTCACACTCTTTTAGTATATTTTATGCTCGACAATGCCGAAATGTAGTAATTATACAACTGGTAGTAGATCTTTAATGCATGTCATTAAAGTACACCTACTCATTAAAGGTCAGGTCTTTCAGCCAATGACGACTCAGGTTACAACTGTTCAGCCAATGACAGGTCAGCTTTCTACCGTTATAAAACCGCAAGTATCGATTATTCTCGGATATGCAATCGAAAGAGAATTAGCGAAAAGTCACGGAGGCTGGAAATCCAATACTGTCGCAGAAGGTTATGTTCTGTTACTATAATAATTAGCGTTAATTGTAAATAATATTCAAATAAATTCAATTTGTCATCTCTTTTTCAATGTCTAATTTTATTTCAATGTTATCTCTGTAGGTTCTTATGGCCTAGCAAGGTCAATGTGGACATCTGTTCCTCGGAAAAAATCAATACTTTCGCGTCTGCGCACATCTCACAACATACGGGACATTGCTCCAGGTCAGATACAATAAAATTAATAATATCAAATTAGAAATATGGTCGAGCATAAAAAGTCGTATGAAACTCGCCTATAATGGTAATTAAGAAGCTCGTATGAAAATTATGAAACTCGCTTGCACTCGTTTCATAAATATCCATACTCACTTCTTAATTACCTTCATTATAGGCTCGTTGCCTAATGTACTATTACAGAATACAATGAGATCGCAGGAGTGTGAAAGTTGACAGTTCCGTTCATCATTTCTACCTGATCATCACTTTCAGTATTACAATTTATAACATCAGTAATTTGTTTTATTAAGAACTGTTATTGTGTAAGTATGTACATTTAAATATCTTTAGACTTAAGGCTCGTTCACAATAAACCGGGAACAGAAACGAGAACGAGAACGGAAATATTGTTACAATAAATGTATTTAGGTCTAAATGTGAGCATTCACAATTAACTATTGCAAATGCTCACATTTAAATACATTTATTTTAAAATTATTTTCGTTCTCGTTCTCGTTGTCGTTTCTGTTCCCGGTTTGTGAAGTAGCCTTTAAGGTTGATCTACAACAAACAGAACGAGAACCAGAATGAAAACGGGAAGCGGAGGACGTGAACGTGAAGATTTTTGATTCACAATAAACCGAGAAAAAAAACGGCTATGCATATCGATATGTATGTCAATAACGATATGTAAAGTCGGTATTACGCATTCTGATGTTATATGTGTATAATTGACCAATAACGTTCTCTCATGAGTACAAGTCAGACAACATGAACACAAGCTAACCAACTTCAAAATTTATGGCATGGAATATTTAATAATTCAATTAACATGATAGTCTAGTCACAATATAGGCTGAGCGTAGCATATATTGAAAGTGATTCTACTGAATTTCTGGGTTGTTGCAAGCAATGCATGAAGAAGAAATGTTCATGGCCTTCTTGCTATAAAATATACGATGATGAAACAGCCTTTTGATGGCAACGGAATGAATCTATTAGGCTGTGATCGAAAACGAGAACGACAAAGCTAAAAGTTCACCAACTTTCACGTTCCCGTTCCCGGACTACGGCAAGCTTCTTGTTAATTGTGAATGTTCACATTTAAATATTATGTATTTTGACAATTATTCAGTTCTCGTTTCTCGTAAACCAGCCTTTAGTCTGGTGCAATAAAATAATATTTACTTATTTACAATCTAAGTCCTCAAATTGCATTTTCGGGTTTATATATAGGGGAGTGTCCACACCTGTGGAGTAACGGTTAGCACGTCTAGCCGCGAAACCAGGTGGCTCGGGTTCGATTCCCGGTCGGGGCAAGTTATCTGGTTGAGGTTTTTTTTCGGGGTTTTCCCTCAACCCAATATGAGCAAATGCTGGGTAACTTTCGGTGTTGGACCCCGGACTCATTTCACCGGCATTATCACCTTCATCTCATTCAAACGCTAAATAACCTAAGATGTTGATAAAGCGTCATAAAATAAGCTATATATATATATATATATATATATATATATATATATAGGGGAGTGGTGGGTACAGTGAGACACAAAATATTAAGACATATGTATGCAAGTGATGATTGAAGTATTTTTATAAAATCGAGTGCAATAGAAATAGACATTAAAACATGGAGTATAATAATACATAAACAAAAATGTTAATAGATGAAGGACATAATATACAATAAGTGCTTGTCAAAAAAAATTTCAAATGTCTCACTGTTCCAATTCAGGAGGGTACAGTGAGACACCAAAGTGTCTATTAACGGACATTGAAATAATTTACATTTATTTCAAAGGAAAACAAAAACTTGCTGTCTCTTTATCTTGACATGTTCTGTAGGCTTATTTAGAATCATTTTGATGTCTGACTTCGAAACCACTGAAACATCTGGAACATTTGGAAAAGTGAATTTTCCATGACATTTCAAACTTTTGTGAAAAAATGAAATGAATTTTTGGTGACAATAAAGCTTATATTTATAAGAATTTAATGTAATTCTTCATTATTTTTTAACTTTTTTTTTAAATTTTGTGAATAATTTTTTTATTTATGAAACCATTAAAATGTAATGTATTTATTATTTTAAGCTACAGTTCCTAAATTGGTTACTAGTATGTTCATTTTTAATGTTAGTTACTGGTAAATGTAATATAATTACAGTTTGTTTTTGCAAATCATTGGTACATGGGAACAGTGAGACGTCTCAGTGTACCCTTCAATGGCATGTCTCACTGTTCCCTTTACGCATAGTTCGTTTACAAATGACGCCATCACTTCAAAATTAAAACAAGAAAAACGAAATTTACCAAACATAACCTCAAATATCATAGTATTAGGTAACTGTACCTGAGTTTTTGAATGTACTTCACTCCCACCCTTTCTACTAATGAAGTTCAACCGTCCTCCACACAGATCCAAGACCGCATATAGAGTCAGAGTAGCCATACGGTCATAGTAAACAGTACGTTCCAAAAATATGTTCGCCTTTTCCAGTGACGAAACAGCTTTCAATATTGCATCAGTTTCCATTTGCTTACGTCGCATCCTGGGTTCCCCCACCTGCTTCCATTCGCCTCTCTGTAAATGCTAGTGGCTGGGCTGTCTTAACTCTTTTCTGAGAACATTAATTTCTGTTAGGAATTAGACGTCTACGTAATATTATACCCATACAATTGTTTAACATAACTTAACTAAAAGGGCCTCGTTAAGTAATTAACAGTAACGTGATTTCCTCCCTTTCTATGACGCTGCGACGTAACCACTTGGACGGACAGTAGATAGCATGTCTGAGTAATTTTATCTTTTCGGATTCGGCAGACGTGAAGATTGAATTTACAGAGCGTAAGGTTTCTTTTATAGAGTAGGTACAGAATTATTTCAACATGAGTTACTGATGCGAAGTACGAACCTGGTAATTGGAATTACGTACAATAGTCTGTAGTGCGATAATATGCACATTAGAACTGAAGCCTGTATCGAAATGAACGGCCACCAATTTAAAAAATGTGTTTAAATACCCATATTATGATTATTTTTCAATTTAACTTCATTCTATATAGTCTACGCTAAAGTGCTGTAGACAGTATAATATACATTGCAAAATGAATACGTCCGCATGAAAAGCTCAGTTCGTGAGTAAAAACACTCACTGTTAATACTGTACTGTATTTTGATTAAAGAAAAACCTAATGAAAATTATCAAACTCAAAATCGCGATATTTCCTAGTTTACGTAAATGGATGAACTACTTTTCTTCCCTCCTATACCTCGTAAAGTGATTTGTTTGTGTTTTACGCCAGTATCATCGAAGTGCAGTCGTGGAAAGGGTTAGCAAACTGTGTTTCCGTTTCTCTAAAGGTATAGCCAGGTTAATATTAAAAATGTTAGTAAAAATAAAATGATGTCCCTGTATATCCAATATAACCTTCATTAAACACAAGCCAAAATTTTACTTCTAGAGTGAAAAATTACGAATTATTTTTTCATCACTCACCTTTATAAGTGGAATCAAATCGAGTATGAAAATATTGTTACTTTACTCATGCAACATACAACTCCACTGTTACCAACATCTCAACATCAAAATTTACTATCTAATAAAAAATGTATCACTGTTCTCCCTGTCTTACTGTACCCACTTTTCCCCTACTCGATCTTAAGACCGATGTGAATATAAGACCCTTTCAAATTTAAAAACAAAAATGTGATAAAAACGAGGGTTTTATTTGCGATTATTTTACGACGCTTTATGACCTGTGGTGATGATATAAAGTCTGAGTGAGATGACGGCGATAATGCCAGCGAAATGAGTCCGGGATCCGAAGTTACTCAGCATTTGCTCTTAATGGGCAGAGGAAAAACACCGGAAAACCTTAACTAGATAGCTTGTCCTAACCAGGATTTGACCCGGGCCCACACGTTTCACTATCAGGCGTGCTAACCGTCACTCCACAGCGGTGAATTGTAATACTATTAACTTAAAGTAAAAAAGAAAAATTTTTACTCGTCCTCTGATTTCGCTCATATTCTTTATACAGAGTGTCCCAAATTTATATATACACTCTTTGAAATACCATTTTACAGCAAAGAAATTAGATAGAAATACGATTTTTGCGGATTATGATTCATAAGGCAGTAGAAAGCATGGAAACATGTTTATCTGTTTATAAACATACATAGCGGTGCAATTATCGTTCGATGAACGTAAGTGGATACTGAAATGTTATTGGAAATTGGAGAATGTTGTTGAGGTTCAACGACGTTGCAGGGTTGAATTTGGAACACAACCACCAACAAGGTTAACTATCACAAGAATCCGAGACAAGTTTGAAGTCAACGGAACGGTGCAAGACGTGTTGAAAGGGCAGTGAGGAAGAAAGAGAAGTTCCACCGGTAACGAGAGTGTTGATGCAGTCATGTAGGCTTTTGCACAATCCCCAAAGATGTCAATGAGGCAATATTCTCGTGAGACTGTTATCAGAAAATCCAGTGTTCATCGAATTTTGTGAGTTGAGAAATGGAAACATTACATTCCGAGACTTGTCCACGCACTAAATGGGGACGATCTAGAGATGGATAGGACGAAGAGGAAGTGCTGCGGAGTACCCGCCTCGATCTCCGGATTTAACTCCTCCAGACTTCTACCTATGGGGAGCTCTAAAGGACACAGTGTACGCCACAAAATCACAAATATTGAAGGAAATAAGAGTTCAGATTGAACATGTCTATAATGATATTTCTTTAGCAACAATCCAGTTGGTATACCGCTCTGTTGTATGTCGTTTTTGGGAGTGTACTATGGCGGAAGGGGGCTATTTTGAACATGTACGGGCTTAAGGAATACAAAACCGCAAAAATCGTATTTGTCTCATTTCTTTGCTGAGAAATACTTACTTACTTACAAATGGCTTTTAAGGAACCCGAAGGTTCATTGCCGCCCTCACATAAGCCCGCCAGCGGTCCCTATCCTGTGCAAGATTAATCCAGTCTCTATCATCATACCCCACCTCCCTCAAATCCATTTTAATATTATCCTCCCATCTACGTCTCGGCCTCCCTAAAGGTCTTTTTCCCTCCGGTCTCCCAATGAACACTCTATATGCATTTCTGGATTCGCCCATACGTGCTACATGCCCTGCCCATCTCAAACGTCTGGATTTAATGTTCCTAATTATGTCAGGTGAAGAATACAATGCGTGCAGTTCTGTGTTGTGTAACGTTCTCCATTCTCCTGTAACTTCATCCCGCTTAGCCCCAAATATTTTCCTAAGCACCTTATTTTCAAACACCATTAACCTATGTTCCTCTCTCAGAGTGAGAGTCCAAGTTTCACAACCATACAGAAGAACCGATAATATAACTGTTTTATAAATTCTAACTTTCAGATTTTTGGACAGCAGACTGGGTGATAAGAGCTTCTCAACCGAATAATAGCACGCATTTCCTATATTTATTCTGCGTTTAATTTTCTCCCGAGTGTCATTTACATTTGTTACTGTTGCTCCAAGATATTTGAATTTTTCCACCTCTTCGAAGGACAAATCTCCATTTTTTATATTTCCATTTCGTACAATATTCTGGTCACGAGACATAATCATATACTTTGTCTTTTCGGGATTTACTTCCAAACCGATCGCTCTACTTGCTTCAAGTAAAATTTCCGTGTTTTCCCTAATCATTTGTGTATTTTCTCCTAACATATTCACGTCATCTGCATAGACAAGAAGCTGATGTAACCCGTTCAATTCCAAACCCTCTCTGTTATCCTGGACTTTCCTAATGGCATATCCTAGAGCGAAGTTAAAAAGTAAAGATGATAGTGCATCTCCCTGCTTTAGCCAGCAGTGAATTGGAAAAGCATCAGATAGAAACTGACCTATACGGACTATGCTGTATGTTTCACTGAGACACATTTTAATTAATCGAACTAGTTTCTTGGGAATACCAAATTCAATAAGAATAACCAAAATGTTACTGTACCTAATAAATAAAATGTATTATAGTAAGATAATATGTTCAAATACTTAAACTGTGACATGATTTACGGAAACGAGGAGTACGAAGTACACCAATATATTTCAATATTCATGCAAATATTATAAATAAAAAAATACAGTTATGTAATATAGTTATATTATACATTTGCTTTTGTCTCCTATTTGTATGTTAGTGAAACTAGAACACGCCAACAACAATACGAGAAAAGGATGCAATCATATGAAATAATAACCATTCCATAAGGAAATGAGGTAAATATTAATTTCTTTTTCGGACGAGGTACCTGTACTTCAGTAACACTGAAACAAAGCGTAATATATATATTAAATTTTGTGTACCGTATTTAGTTGAAAATAAGACGCCATCGATTATAAGACCCTCCTGATTTTTTAAAGTACAGTAAATCCCTCGTATCCGGCACCCAAATAACCGGCAATACCAAAACAACGGCACTTTTGGATAGGCCAAAAAAAATCACTCATGCGAAAGGGAAGAGTCGGACGAAGATGTGAGTGGTTTTCGTGGATCGCACATGTCGCATATTGTTTACTCCTTACATAGTTCACACGTAAAAACAGACAGAAGACCCCGTTATGTCCCTGGAGTAGATCGGGTAGCATCGGCAAGCTCTCACTTGTGAGTTTCTGTCTCGATCTTCGTATTTAACCCCTCTAGACTTCTACCTATGTGAGTCCACACCTGTGGAGTAACGGTCAGCGCGTCTGGCCGCGAAACCAGGTGGCCCGGGTTCGAATCCCGGTGGGGGCAAGTTACCTGGTTGAGGTTTTTTCCGGGGTTTTTCCTCAATCCAATACGAGCAAATGCTGGGTAACTTTCGGTGCTGAACCCCGGACTCATTTCACCTTCATATCATTCAGACGCTAAATAACCTAGATGATACAGCGTCGTAAAATAACCCAATAAAATAAAAAATCTACCTATGGGGAGCTCTAAAGGACACAGTGTACGACACAAAACACTCATCTCTTCGCTGAGAAATAGTGTTTCAAAATGTGTATACATCAATTTGGGACACACTGTATTATCAAATTATGTGATGGGAACACAGTTGTGTCTGCATCCTTGTCAAAATTCGTGGCTACTAGGTGAATAGCACTCTTCCCACATTCTCTTCCAAGGGGTACAATTTACCGAACTTGTAATTGGATATTTATAGGATGAAGGCGAGGAAAATGTTATCCCCATCCTCTGGCAGCAGGTTGTGTTTACATGCAATCAGAATTATGTGTCTGCCGAATGAATAATTAATAGGATGGCCGCTCGTGTCCCGTCGGACGGACTTAAGCGCATTAAACCTTGCTCTGCGTTGTCCTCATTAACCATTCTTCCATCCTCTTAGTGGTCAACACAAGATGAAAGCGATTATTCCGTTAAATCCTACAGAGTCTTGCCAGTAATTCTGAGCATCGGTTCTCAACGTGCGTTACACTCAGGTTCCGAGCCTGCTTGCGGTCTGTTTGAAGTTTACTTTGCAAAATAATTCCAAAACGTTCCAAACTGCAATTCTCAACGGAAATTAGTGGCCGTTCCGACTAACGTATTACGCACTCAGGCTCAAACATTTTTTCTTCTTTCTATACGTTTGCGATATAAAGTGAATCAAATTTAATTACACTGCCTTTGTTAACGTTCGTGTTAGATCTGTAGGTGATATTTCGGAATGAGGCCAGGACGCTTGTACCGATAATTGCAGCACAAAGGAAAAAGATCTCGGACAATACCGTACAAAATATTCGAAATGCTGTTGATTTCACAGTCGTTTGAGCACATGAAATGCTTTTATACATTATTAGAAAGAAGAGAACCGTATACTCGTATGAGGCATTCATTAGTGATACAGGGCTTTTCAGCGTCACTGGTGGTGGAGGTAGTGGTGGTGGTGGTAGTGGTGGTGGTGGTACTGGTGGTGGTGGTGGAGGTAGTGGAGGTAGTGGTGGTGTTGGTAGTGGTGGTGGTGGTGGTGGTGGAGGTAGTGGAGGTAGTGGTGGTGATGGTAGTGGTGGTGATGGTAGTGGTGGTGGTGGTAGTGGTGATGGTGGTAGTGGTGGTAGTGGTGGTGGTGGAGGTAGTGGTGGTAGTGGAGGTGGTGGTGGTACTGGTGGTGGTGGTGGTGGAGGTAGTGGAGGTGGTGGTGGTGGTGGTGGTAGTGGTGGTGGTGGTGGTGGTGGTGGTAGTGGTGGTGGTGGAGGTAGTGGTGGTGGTGGAGGTAGTGGTGGTAGTGATGGTGGTGGTGGAGGTAGTGGTGGTGGTAGTGGTGGTGGTTGTGTTGGTAGTGGTAGTGGTGGTAGTGTTGGTGTTGGTGATGGTGGTAGTGTTGGTGTTGGTAGTGGTGGTGGAGGTGGTGGTGGTGGTGGAGGTAGTGGTGGTAGTGGTGGTGGTGGAGGTAGAGGAGGTGGTGGTAGTGGTGGTGGTGGTGGTGGTGGAGGTAGTGGTGGTGATGGTAGTGGTGGTGGTGGTAGTGGTGGTGGTGGTACTGGTGGTGGTGGTGGAGGTAGTGGAGGTAGTGGTGGTGTTGGTAGTGGTGGTGGTGGTGGTGGAGGTAGTGGAGGTAGTGGTGGTGATGGTAGTGGTGGTGATGGTAGTGATGGTGGTGGTAGTGGTGGTGGTGGTGGTGGTAGTGGTGGTAGTGGTGGTGGTGGAGGTAGTGGTGGTAGTGGAGGTGGTGGTGGTACTGGTGGTGGTGGTGGTGGAGGTAGTGGAGGTGGTGGTGGTGGTGGTGGTAGTGGTGGTGGTGGTGGTGGTGGTAGTGGTGGTGGTGGAGGTAGTGGTGGTGGTGGAGGTAGTGGTGGTAGTGATGGTGGTGGTGGAGGTAGTGGTGGTGGTAGTGGTGGTGGTTGTGTTGGTAGTGGTAGTGGTGGTAGTGTTGGTGTTGGTGATGGTGGTAGTGTTGGTGTTGGTAGTGGTGGTGGAGGTGGTGGTGGTGGTGGAAGTAGTGGTGGTAGTGGTGGTGGTGGTGGAGGTAGTGGAGGTGGTGGTAGTGATGGTGGTGGTGGTGGTGGTGGAGGTAGTGGTGGTGATGGTAGTGGTGGTGGTGGTAGTGGTGGTGGTGGTAGTGGTGGTGGTGGTAGTGGTGGTGGAGGTGGTGGTGGTACTGGTGGTGGTGGTGGAGGTAGTGGAGGTGGTGGTAGTGGTGGTGGTGGTGGTGGAGGTAGTGGTGGTGGTGGTAGTGGTGGTGTTTGTGTTGGTAGTGGTAGAGGTGGTAGTGGTGGTGTTGGTGGTGATGGTGGAAGTGGTGGTCGTGGTAGTGGTGGTGGTGGTGGAGGTAGTGGTGGTGGTAGAGGTAGTGGAGGTAGTGGTGATAGTGGTGGTGGTGGTGGAGGTAGTGGTGGTAGTGGTGGTGGTGGTGGAGGTAGTGGTGGTAGTGGTAGTGGTGGTGGTGGTAGTGGAGGTGGTGGTAGTGGAGGTGGTGGTGGTAATTGTGGTGGTGGTAGAGGTAGTGGAGGTAGTGTTGGTAGTGGTGGTGGTGGTAGTGGTGGTGGTGGTAGTGGTGGTGGTGGTGGTAGTGGTGTCCACCGCTGTGGAGTAACAGTTAGCTACTCTGACCGTGAAACGAGCGATCCCGAGTTCAAATCCTGTTCGGTACTGCTCCACAACTGCTGGACAATTTTCCGCGTTGGACCTCTGAATTATATCGCCATACTTCATTCACATATGAGCAGGGTTGTAGTCCCAAACTTTACAGTGCCGGAGCTCTTTATGTTTTTTAAACTTTGGGGAAGGGGGAAGGTTTGGATGCAAAAAAAAAACAAACAAACAAACAAACAAATGCTATGAAGTAAGACTGTAAGGGGAATACAAGGCAATATCAAACAATACCTACTCCATTTAGCTTCTGAAGCTCAAGTAAACAGAAATGGTCACTGTAAGGGTGATCATTCTGCGCAATGTAAATTTCGCTTTTGTTGCTTCATGGTGGGCTGCACTCGTTTATTCGCCAGCATATGAAGAGTCCACTGCAAGAATGATGGATGCCATTTGGAATACATTTTGCAGGAGAATCAATTGAAAGTTTGAAATGCTTAGCGCTCACAGCTTAACTGTGATTTTCCGATCATTACTGGACAATGACTATCAGTGTTAATGCCATGTAACTCTCTATGTACATTCTATATGTCTTAAGCTATGCATTGACAGTCTTGGTTCATTTTCGACAAGAAAGTGACATCCATCATTCTTGCAGTGGACTCTTCAGATTCAATTATTGCTTTTCAGACGTATGAATAAATTTTGTGCTATATTATGAGCTTCGGATATCTTGTGTTCGATGATTTTTTTTTTCGTAGTGGCTTAAGCTGATCTGATCTGTTCGTTCCGTAGTAATTTACTGAATATGAGCGCCATTCACTAGGTACAGAAATACACTCTTTTTTAATGCACCTAATGTAGTTACTTCATGACACACTTTACAGCCTAGCTTACAATCAATTCACGGATAAGCGTCTTTTTTCCTTGACCACATATTTTCTTCATTCCATACATTCGGCCACTCACTTTACAGGCCGACTGTTTGGCTTTCACTATTTTGAACATTATGACGTTGAATATTCTTCGCAGTCATACTGGAACTGCATCTTTTATAACAGTATCACTGGTTGAATTACTAGATTCATCAAACAGAAGCGATGGGCTTCAGATATCAACAATATCTGGAGAGGAAGCTTTTGTAACGCGACTAGACTAGACGGCATTTCGGAAGGCGGTTAGCTTCTATATGCGCCGTAGCATTTCTGGTATGTGACGTCACAAGCTTGTACAGTAGAACCAATCAGAATCAGTCTCTAACAAGCACTTCCCGAGTTCGTCTGTTCACGTGCGAGTGTTTCAATACATTGAATAAGTAAAACTAACATCTACTGTGTGTATGTAAGGTAAATAAATGGAAGAAGAGACTGTAAAAAGACAAGTATTACACAGGCAGGCGCGGAAAATAGTGTTTAAGGTGTTATATATTTTAAAAACGTTGACGAGCAGAACGCTGCCGGCCATCTTGATGCTGGCAGCAACGTTGCCAACATGCAAGAAACGACTGCAGAAGCGTGTGGTGTGGGATTGAGAACCGTGCAAAGAATATTGTTAGTGAAGGAAAGAGGCTAAGGTCATTATTGTCTTTTGATAATTTAAATTCTCTCATGCGCTATTTGTATTGCACGTGCTCGTGAAGTACGATGTGGCAATGTTGTACGCTGCCTTGCTCTCTCTATCTGTCTCTCTCGACGCAAACGCTAGCAGACTACCGCCTTCCGAATTGCCGTCGACTCTAGTAACAGCAATGGCACGAGAAAAGAAAGAAGTTAATGTTTTTTATCTATGTTGATTTTATTCCATATTTTGAAGGGCAATAGATAAAAACAAAAGTTTCAAGCAGTCTGTTAGTCACGTTATAGGCAGTAAATTAACTGTTTAAAATTCACTTCGTAAAATAACTGGGAAAAAAACACAACACATTTCGGTAAGACAATCTCCTGTATCGTACAAAGACGCGAAAACTAACCAAATACGATACGAAACGAAAGTGAATTAGGAATGTGATCATTTCGCGCAGGCGCACTGAAGTTTAGTTTGGTGGTTGTCCTGCCACTGATTCTTTCCCCATTTCTCACCACACACACCGTCTACGCTCCTAGTGGTCTCGCGACCCTCTACTTCCGAACTTGTTCCGATTTTCTAAAGGAAGCACAGAAAATATAATCACTAAATATTTTCACATTAACTAAGATATCGTTAGCTGGGAAATTACTGTGATGTCAAAACAGATTTTAAAATCCCAAATCAGTGCCGGAGCTCCGCTCCTCCTTCGAAAACAGTGCCGGAGCGTCGCTCCGCTCCGCTCCACCTCCACTACATCCCTGCAAATGAACTGGTTAGAATGACAGTGGGGTAAGGCGATAAATTGCAGAAACTGACATATGCTTGGATTTTTGTTCCTTTTTAGGTCCTCTATTTAGTGTGATAAGTGTTGTAAATCAATACTACAAAGACAGGCCAATAGGTGAAGAACCAATTTTGTCTACTGAACTCAACACCCGACTAGATAACTTTACAAAATCTTGGATTACTCAAAACAAAGTCCATATGACTTACACCACTGTCATTCTAACCAGCTCATATCATGATCATAAAGCCCGTGTTAAGTTCACAGGCAGCGTGCTGCATTTGTACAAGAGCGCGACCGTTCGGAGACAAAAATCACTCACAGAACAGAGGTGGCAAGCCTTCAGCTGCCATGAGAGTAGAGCTTATAATATTGGTATTAAACGTGATGTTGGTATCGGAGCTGATACTGAAAATAATTACATTTGTGGTAGATGTTGTAGTAGCAATGACAGTATAACTGAAATTGATAACAAAATTAGTACTAGTAGAACTAGTTGCAGTTGCAGTAGTAGTTGCAGCAGTAGTAGTAGTAGAAGTAGTAGTAGTAGTAGTAGTAGCAGCAGTAGTAGTAGTAGTAGTAGCAGTAGTAATAGTAGTAGTAGCAGTAGTAGTAGTAGTAGTAGCAGTAGTAGTAGTAGCAGCAGCAGTAGTAGTAGCAGTAGCAGTAGTAGTAGTAGTCGTAGCAGTAGCAGTCGTAGCAGTAGTAATGGTAGTAGTAGCAGTAGAAATAGTAGTAGTAGCAGTAGTGATAGTAGTAGTAGTAGCAGTAGTAGTAGTAACAGTAGTAGTAGTAGTAGTAGTAGTAGTAGTAGCAGTAGTAGTAGTAGTAGCAGTAGTAATAATAGTAGTAGCAGTAGTAGTAGCAGTAGTAATAGTAGCAGTAGTAGTAGCAGTAGTAGTAGTAGCCGTAGTAGTAGCCGTAGTAGTAGTAGCAGTAGTAATAGTAGTAGTAGCAGTAGTAGTAGTAGTAGCAGTGGTAGTAGTAGCAGTAGTAGTAGTAGTAGTAGTAGCAGTAGTAATAATAGTAGTAGCAGTAGTAATAGTAGCAGTAGTAGTAGCAGTAGTAGTAGTAGCAGTGGTAGTAGTAGCAGTAGTAATAGTAGCAGTAGTAGTAGCGGTAGTAGTAGTAGCAGTGGTAGTAGTAGCAGTAGTAATAGTAGTAGTAGCAGTGGTAGTAGTAGTAGTAGCAGTAGTAGTAGCCGTAGCAGTAGTAGTAGCCGTAGCAGTAGTAGTAGTAGCAGTAGCAGTAGTAGTAGTAGTAGTAGCAGTAGTAGTAGCAGTAGTAATAGTAGCAGTAGTAATAGTAGTAGTAGCAGTAGTAATAGTAGTAGTAGCAGTAGTGATAGTAGTAGTAGCAGTAGTAGTAGTAGTAGTAATAGTAGTAGTAGCAGTAGTGATAGTAGTAGTAGCAGTAATAGTAGTAGTAGCAGCAGTAGTTTATTTTTATTTAATTGGGTTATTTTACGACGCTGTATCAACATCTAGGTTATTTAGCGTCTGAATGACATGAAGGTGATAATGCCGGTGAAATGAGTCCGGGGTCCAGCACCGAAAATTACCCAGCATTTGCTCGTATTGGGTTGAGGGAAAACCCTGGAAAAAACCTCAACCAGATAACTTGCCCCGACCGGGATTCGAACCCGGGCCACCTGGTTTCGCAGCCAGACGCGCTGACCGTTACTCCACAGGTGTGGACAGCAGCAGTAGTAGTAGTAGCAGTAATAGTAGTAGCAGTAGTAGTAGTAGTAGCAGTAGTAATAATAGTAGTAGCAGTAGTAGCAGCAGTAGTAATAGTAGCAGTAGCAGTAGTAGTAATAGCCGTAGCAGTAGTAGTAGTAGCAGTAGTAATAGTAATAGTAGCAGTAGTAGTAGTAGCAGTGGTAGTAGTAGCAGTAGTAGTAGTAGTAGTAGTAGTAGTAGTAGCCGTAGCAGTAGTAGTAGCAGCAGCAGTAGTAGTAGTAGCAGTAGTAGTAGTAATAGTAGCAGTAGTAATAGTAGTAGTAGCAGTAGTGATAGTAGTAGTAGCAGTAATAGTAGTAGTAGTAGTAGTAGTAGTAGTAGTAGTAGTAGTAGTAGTAGTAGTAGTAGTAGTAGTAATATTGTTCTGTATGGTTGTGAAACTTGGACTCTCAATTTGAGAGAAGAACAGAGGTTAAGGCTGTTCGAGAATAAGGTATTTAGGAAAATATTTGTGACTAAGAGGGATGAAGTTACAGGAGAATGGAGAAAGTTACACAACGCAGGACTGTACGCATTGTATTCTTCACCTGACATAATTAAATCCAGACGTTTGAGATGGGCAGGACATGTAGCACGTAAGGGTGAATCCAGAAATGCATACACAGTGTTAGTTGGGAGACCTGAGAGAAAAAGATCTTCGGAGAGGCCCAGACGTAGATGGGAGGATAATATTGAAATGGATTTGAGGGAGGTGAAATATGATGATAGAGACTGGATTAATCTTGCACAGAACAAGGACCGATGACGGGCTTATGTGAGGGCGGCAATGAACCTGCGGGTTCCTTTAAAGCCATTTGTAAGCAAGTATTGCATTAACAATAAATTTGGTTACATTATTTGTAGTGAGTGTGAAAGGCTGTGGTATGAATAAGATCTAAAACATGTGAACTTAATTACGTACTAGGAATGAATTCGCTCCACACACTCCAAGGGATTTCATAAATTCTTTGCCGCTTTTTGTTTGTTTTTTTTTTTCCGCGCCGTCTTTAAGCTCTGACCTCGTTCTATGCTTCCCATATGACCAGAAAGCATTGTATGTTTTAATCCTACTAAGCTCAATAAACATATGGGCGTGACCTTGCTTTGCGAACAGCCTGTGTATTCAATTACACAACTAATACTGAGTTACGGGCTCGGCGGCATATGAAAGCAAGCCAGCCTGTCCTGTTTCACTTCCATCCTCCAGCCGTGTTATTTTTCTCAGCGCGCGTCGAGCCTCGTTACCTAGTCAAAACTTTGTGCTGTCAGATGCGGTTCAGATCGCAGTAGCACACTGATTGATTAGTCCCACTATTAAATTACCTATGCGAAAGGAAAACCGCTGGAAGGATCTTCAGTATACTCCGTGCGTTCTTAACTGCTCAACTACCTTACATTTATTTACACGGGACTACTTATATTGATACCTTACTCTCCAAACATAAAGAAATCAACGTATTTTTTAACTGTTACGTATTATTCTTAGATATGTGTGAGTATAGGGTAAAGTTGCCTATATCGTACCACTTTAGGATTTATAATTGTTATTGAACAATACAGTTTTTATTTTCTGCATTCCTTTACAGAGATATATTCCCAGAACATTTACCTTTCATGTAAAAAAATAACCCTTGAATTTGATTTAATATTTTTAATTACAATGACATTTTCGAAACACTTGTCAGTGGTGCCATTTAGGCAACTAGTTTCCTAAATAGCACTTGCGGTTTCTTAAATCGCACCTCTTTATCTGCAGGGAACAGGATGAAGGAAAGCTTTTAATATTGAACACATTGAACACTACTTAATAGGCCAATGAATAATGTAATAAATGAAAATTACAAGTTTATTGAAATTAATGAAAGAGAGTAACGCATCTTTAAATGAAATTGAAAAAAATAGAGCATAAATTATCTAACACTTAAACTTCCTGAATGCGTTTTTTTATTACACATTTGCAATGTGCTTCACCAGGCACTTCAGACTAAACTGCGTCACCTTTTCACCACGATTATCTCGAAGCCACCTAAGAACTGCTTCATGATAAAGCTGTCTGAATTGATTTGAAGATAGAAACATCTAAAGGCTGGGCATATGATTATTTGAGTATTATGACGAGGAAGCTGAAACAGGAGCACATCATTTTCCCGAGATAATCTAGCTTCTTAATTTTTGGAATGGGTCGTATAGGTGGACATACAGAAGCAGCACTTTTTTCTATGGCAGGTTTGAGTGGCAAATAAAATGTTTGACTATTCGACAAATAGTTCACTGTTGATGTAACCTGACTCAGAGCAAACAACTAACGATCCTGGAGGAGCACCAGCTGATAATGAAGGATGCACTGTTTGACGTTTAAAAATTATCACAGGTGGCACAAAATACCTGGTGCGCTTGTACAACACACACTTTTTGTAGTAACGCCCTTTTCACCACTTGATATTGCACCCACCTGATGCATTCCTCGTTGAGTTTAAAATTTTGGGGCCTTCTTTTGTACGGCTAGAATTGCTACAGTTGCTCATATCACAAATTGTGAATTGAGAAACTACGTCATAAGTTATTATTTCCTTCATTCTAGCCTATAATCACCACATGTTCTAAAATATTACTAAGTTAAATGTTCTTTAATATTTCTTTAAACCAATAACATCTTAAGATTATGGATTCCTTTCCATACAAATTCGTTATTTAGTAACAAAATGTTAGCTAAATATACATCCACCTGAGCGATTATACACGGTGTTTCAAAAATACGGGGCATAATTTCAGGTATATATTTCCCACACGTAGACAATGAAAAGAGTTCATTACAACATGTGTCGGGAAATACTTCATTTCCGAGTTATGGCCTTCACAACATTGAAATTCACCGGAACGTTTTTCTTTCCGCAGATCGTTGTCATTACAGAAGATGTTCAAAATGTCCACCTCCTGCTTGAATACAGACCTCACATCGATGTCTCATTGACCTGCGAATACGATCCCAAACTCCACGAGTATTGCGTATGTCCTCAGAACATGCCACAATTCGATTCCGAAGGGATTCCAAATCAGGCACCGGAGACGAATAAACCAATGATTTTAAATGGCCCCACAAGTAGAAATCGAGAGGGTTCAGATCAGGTGAGCGTGGAGGCCAAGCAATTGGGCCACATCTACCTATCCATCGATCAGGAAACCTTCGATCCAAGTACCGGCGAGCCGTACGACTGAAGTGTGCAGGAGCGCCATCATGCAAGAAGTGACTGTGTTGACGATTGATCAGTGGAGTGTCTTCTAAAACATGAGGTATGGTGCTTTCCAGGAAGTTTGTGTACGCCTGCCGCGTAAGTCTGTTTACAAGTACATGGGGTCCAACTAATCGATCACCAATGATACCGGCCCACATGTTGAGGGAGAACCGCACCTGGTGATGAGATGGAACAGTTGCACGTGGGTTTTCATGCGCCCATACATGCTGATTGTGGAAATTTGTTATGCCATCTCGTGTGAACTGTGCTTCATCTGTAAATAATACTAAGGCAGGAAAGTTCGGATTTACACCACACTGCTGCAAGAACCTAACTCGTGCAGGGTAATCTGCTGGTGACAGGGCCTGTACACGTTGCAAATGATAAGGATACAATTGAAACACTTTGAACAGTCTCCAGACAGTCGTATGAGGAACATTGACTTGCAACGCTATCCTTCGTGTGCTCATAGAAGGTGTCATGTTCACAGCCTCAAGAATCTCCTCCTGTACTTCTGGAGTTGTAGATCTTGGTCGTCCCCTTCCCAAACCAGGAGAGTTAAATTTTCTATACTCGCACAGACGGTAATGGAGACGTACAAATGTCTTCCGATCTGGACATTGTCGCTGTGGGTACCTCTCCTGGTACAAACGACGAGCCAGCGCAGCATTGCCGTCCACCTTACCGTACATGATGTGTATCTCTGCCAGCTCTTGATTTGAATACATGTCGCACAGCCTAACGCCTACACAACACTGAATGTAACGTTCGCCTCGGAATGAACTGTCCTCTTAATGTCTCCTTTGACGGCAACGACCTGCGGAAAGAAAAACGTTCCAGTGAATTTAAATGTTGTGAAGGCCATAACTCGGAAATGAAGTATTTGCGGACACATGTTGTAATGAACTATTTTGATTGTCTACATGTGGGAAATACATACCTGAAAATATGGCCCGTATTTTTTAAACAGCCTGTATTAGATACACTATCACCACGCTTCTGATACAAAGAAGTGGCAGAAATCAAGTGACATGGTGGAAGCTCATATGGTAGATTG
Source organism: Periplaneta americana (assembly GCF_040183065.1). NCBI lineage: Eukaryota > Metazoa > Arthropoda > Insecta > Blattodea > Blattidae > Periplaneta > Periplaneta americana. The sequence continues at coordinate 177,022,839 of NC_091121.1, read as the reverse complement.
TAACAATACCACTAGATGCTACACTACTACAGTAACTTGTTTTAAAATAGCAGTGGTGCGATTTTGGAAGCAGTGCAATTTATGCTACTCTACCCTATAATTTATGTATTTGAAATTGTCCATTATGATGTAGTTAGAACTTATTTAATTTTTATTTCATTTCACATAATTTCATCAAATTCAGTCTATTGCATTCCATAGTATATACTAGCCTTGGTACTTTAAGAAGTGGAACAAGTCAAGAATTCAAAAGATTACGATTCTTTGAAAAGATTAAGTGAGGACGAGAATTCGACATAGATTACCTAGCATTTTCCTTATGACTTGGGGAAAACCTCGGAAAAAAACTCAACCAGGTAATCAACCCAAACGTGAATCAAACAAAAACCCAAGCGAAACTCTGCAACGGGAGGCAAGCGCCTTAGCCGACTGAGCTAAGCCGGTGGCTATGAGTAGCACAAATTATGGTAAACAATATGTATACATTTCCTACATTAGTTATTTTGTGTAAATATTGTTCACTGTCCAATCTTTTCTTTAGGAATCCAAAAATTCCTTCGAAAATCAATTTACTAGTTTTAAGTAAAACTATTTAGGGCAAATATGGACATAAACCACATTGTAAATGTACGGAAGGATATACAAATACAAACTGCTGATCCATTTATAACCCGAACTCACACATTCTTAAGTCGAAATTGCGATAGAAAATCTGAAAAGCTACAAGTCTCCAGGTACCGATCAAATTCCAGTAGAATTAACGCAAGAGGGTGGCAACGTATTATCTAGTGAAATGTATAAGCTTGTATTATTTAGGGCAAATATGAACATAGGCCAAATTGAAATAATCAGAAGGATATTGAAATACATGCTGAGCCATATTTTATACCCGAACCCACACTTTCCGAAGTCGAAATTGCGATGGAAAATCTGAAAAAAGTACAAGTCCCCAAATATCGATCAAATTGCAGCAGAATTAACACAAGAGGGTGCCGACTGAGCTAAGCCGGTGGCTATGAGTAGCACAAATTATGGTAAACAATATGTATACATTTCCTCCATTAGTTATATTGTGTAAATATTGTTCACTGTCCAATCTTTTCTTTAGGAATCCAAAAATTCCTTCGAAAATCAATTTACTAGTTTTAAGTAAAACTATTTAGGGCAAATATGGACATAAACCAAATTGGAAATCTACGGAAGGATATTCAAATACAAACTGCTGATCCATTTATAACCCGAACTCACACATTCTTAAGTCGAAATTGTGATGGAAAATCTGAAAAACTACAAGTCTCCAGGTACCGATCAAATTCGAGTAGAATTAACACAAGAGGGAGGAAACGTATTATCTAGTGAAATGTATAAGCTTGTATTATTTAGGGCAAATATGAACATAGGCCAAATTGAAATAGAAGGATATTGAAATACAAACTGCTGAGCCATATTTTATACCCGAACCCACACTTTCTGAAGTCGAAATGCGATAGAAAATCTGAAAAAGTACAAGTCTCCAAATATCGATCAAATTGCAGCAGAATTAACACAAGAGGGTGCCGACTGAGCTAAGCCGGTGGCTATGAGTAGCACAAATTATGGTAAACAATATGTATACATTTCCTCCATTAGTTATATTGTGTAAATATTGTTCACTGTCCAATCTTTTCTTTAGGAATCCAAAAATTCCTTCGAAAATCAATTTACTAGTGTTAAGTAAAACTATTTAGGGCAAATACGGACATAAACCAAATTGGAAATGTACGGAAGGATATTCAAATACAAACTGCTGATCTATTTATAACCCGAACTCACACATTCTTAAGTCGAAATTGCGACAGAAAATCTGAAAAACTACAAGTCTCCAGGTACCGATCAAATTCCAGTAGAATTAACACAAGAGGGTGGAAACGTATTATCTAGTGAAATGTATAAGCTTGTATTATTTAGGGCAAATATGAACATAGGCCAAATTGAAATAGAAGGATATTGAAATACAAACTGCTGAGCCATATTTTATACCCGAACCCACACTTTCTGAAGTCGAAATGCGATAGAAAATCTGAAAAAGTACAAGTCTCCAAATATCGATCAAATTGCAGCAGAATTAGGGGAGAGTCGGGTAGTATCGGACATCGGGTAATATCGGACAGTGAGTTTCTTTGATCTACCACACGATGATAGTACCTGATTGACATGGTTACGTTTCTATGATGTCGCATAGAGAAACGTAACCATGTCATTCAGGTACTACCATATGGTGGTAGGTGAAAAAAACGCACTGTCCGATACTACCCGATGTCCGATACTACCCGACTCTCCCCTAACACAAGAGGGTGGAACGCATTATCTAGCGAAATTTATAAACTTGTACTTGCTATTTGGGAAAAGGAAATTGTAGCAGAGCAATGGAAGGAGTCCATAATCGTACTTATCTTTAAGAAGGGGGAAAAGGCTAACTGCAGTAACTTTCGAGATATGTGACTTTCACTTACGCCTTATTTACAAAATGTTGCCCAATATTCTTCTGAGAAGATTAAATCCATATGTAAATGAAATTGTTGGTGATCATAAATGTGGTTTTAGGCGTAATAGATAGATTATTAGTCAGATTTTTTGTATTCGAAAGATATAGAAGAAAATTGGGAGTATAAGGGTACAGTAGACCTACATCAGTTATTCATAGATTTCAAAAAAAACTTTTAACTCGGTTAAGAGAGAAGTTTTATGCTGTATAATATTCTTATTGAATTTGGTATTCCCAAGAAACTAGTTAGGTAAACTAAAATGTGTCTCAATGAAACATACAGTAAGTCCGTATAGACGAGTTCCTATATTACACTTTCCCAATTCACTGCGAGCTAAAGCAAGGAGATGCACTATCACTTTTACTTTTTAACTTTGCTCTAAAATATGCCATAAGAAAATTCAGGAAAACAGAGAAGGTTTGTGATTGAACGGGTTAAATCAACTGTTTATTTGAAACAAGTTACGAGACAGATTTGGAAGTAAATCTAGAAAAGACAAAGTATATGATTATGTCTCGTGACAAGAACATAGTAAGAAATGGAAATATAGAAATTGGAAATTAATCCTTTGAAGAGATGGAAACATTCAGATACCTTTAAGCAATAGTAACACATATAAATGATACTCCGGAAGAAATTAAACGCAGAATAAATATGGGAAATACCTCCTATTATTCGGTTGAGAAGCACAGTTATATTACCGGTTACTCTATACGATTGTGAAACTTGGACTCTCACTTTGAGAGAGCAACAGAGGTTAAGGGTGTTTGAGAATAAGGTGCTTAGGAAAATATCTGGGGCGAAGAGGAATGAAGTTACAGGAGAATGGAGAAGGTTACACAACACAGAACTGCACGCATTGTATTCTTCACCTGATATAATTAGGAACATTAAATCCAGACATTTGAGATGAAGAGGGCATATAGCACGTATGGGTGAATCCAGGAATGCGTATGGAACGTTAGTTGGGAGATCTGAAGGAAAAAGGCCTTTGGTGAGGACGAGACGTAGATGGAAGAACAATATTAAAATTTATTTGAGGGAGGTGGGATATGATGGTACGAGCTGGATTAATCTTGCTGAGGATAGGAACCAATGGCGGGCTTATGTGAGGGCGGCAATGAACCTGGAACAATACACAGAACCAACTCTAATAGTTTGGGCGTGGCAAGCAATTATTTAAAATTGGAAATGAGCAAAAACTGTTGTACGTTTTCAGTATTTATGTAGCAATGTGTAAATTTCCATTATGAAAAAAATACATAAGCAGAGACTTCTTTATTTACTCTTTTTTTTACACGTACGTTTGTGCTGTCTATCTTTTACAGGTACAGTGAAACCTCTCATTTACGGAAATCGAAGGGACGTAACAATCTGCCCGCATCTAGGAGGTGTCCTAACAGTAAATTTATAATATGCATTATATATCCCTTCACGTTCTAAATGAAATGTATTACTGTAGTTTAATTCTATATACAGTCTACTGTACTACAGTAAATTCTTGCAACTTTGAACCGCAGTAGATAAGACCGAAAAAGGAAAATACAGTACTGTGCCATGCAATTTTATTCTACGTCTACAGTTATGCAGCACTGTAATTTACAGTTTTCAACTTAACCTTTACGTTCAGGTGCCATGTCTCTGGAAACAGTACAACTGATTGAAGTTAAGAGAATAATCCTACTAACCCGATCATATGTGGAATACAATTTTACGATCGCGGAAACCTTGGACCCATCAGACAGGTTAAATTTTATGATTTGGTTTATCCATCCGCTTCCAGCTAACAAGGGGTAGCCAGCTGGGCTAGTGGTAACCTACGAGACCCTTATTGTCTTCTTTCATGTTAAGGAATTTCTGTACAGTTCCCAAAACTAAATTTTCCATTTTTGTAACACATTAGCTCTTGAAATCCAAGTTCTGTCTGCAGTCAGGAGGTAAAGCAAGCTTTAGGACTGTGAAACAGCTGTCCGTGTCCGTGTCTCAGAGTGTCCGTAAACGAGAGTTAAATTTATTATTTCTATATTATTTCAGTTAGGACATAAAAATCTGTCCGTATACGAGGAATGTCCGTATCTTCGGGGTGTCCGTAAGGAGAAGTACGAAAAAAAGACTGGATTGTTCCTCTTGAAGGCGAGAAAGATTAGAGCTGCAGCTGTCGAAGTCTGCGACGCGAACTGAGGAAGGGATAATAGTATCCACCCAACTGTACACTTTTGTCTTTTAGGTTAGGATATATTATATAATGTATTTTATTGTGCCATTTCCATTTTAATGTGTGTGTTCTTGGAGAGAGTAGTTGGATGTAATCATAGGTGGGGGGGAACCTACAAAGGAGGACTTGTTTCGGGTCCAAAGCACGTACGGTCAGAAGACCCGTGCATTGGATTAGACAAAATTATGTTAATATAAAATTTGTATGTGTAATATTACTCAATAAATCTATCTGTCTGTCTATGTCTATGTCCATGTCCATGTCCATGTCCATGTCTATGTCTATGCCTATGCCTATGTCTATGTCTCTGTCTATGTCTATGTCTCTGTCTATTACGTCTATGTCTATTATGTCCATGCCCATGTCCATGTCCCTGTCTCTATCCATATCCCTATCCCTATCCCTCTATCCATATCCCTCCATCCATCCATCCATCCATCCATCCATCCATCCATCCATCCATCCATCCATCCATCCATCCATCCATCCATCCATCCATCCATCCATCCATCCATCCATCCATCCATCCATCCATCCATCCATCCATCCATCCATCCATCCATCCATCCATCCATCCATCCATCCATCCATCCATCCATCCATCCATCCATCCATCCATCCATCCATCCATCCATCCATCCATCCATCCATCTATCTATCTATCTATCTATCTATCTATCTATCTATCTATCTATCTATCTATCTATCTATCTATCTATCTATCTATCTATCGTCTAGCGCATGCTCGTACAAAACCTGAAACAGACCCAGAAGTACTGAGCATGCGCAGTATGTTATAACTGGAACTTGGAAATTTCAGGTGTCCAAAAGTTTGTTTCTGGGTATCTACATAAAAGTTATTCAACATAAAATATGTTGAGGCGTAGTATTCTAATTTAGCATGGATTTTATGGTTGAGGGAAGGAATACCCATCTCTTATGGATCCATTGTACTACCTAAAATTCTGCTCAGAGCGAAAAAGTCCTCTAAATTTTTAGTTTAATCCTTCCGTTCAGAAATACGGTATTATTTGTCTATCGTAAATCTGAACCAGTTAATCCCGCTGCCATTCCGAAGGAAACCATTCTAAAAATTTCATGGCCATTGAAATCGGCTGCTGGTAGACCTGAGTACCTCAAATTAACGATAGTTATGGTACTTGTAAATACTACACCAACGGGAACAACATCATGGTCTACAGTTTTAAATCTGAAATCAATAATAGTTAAAGTTAAAATTTCAAAAGAGTAACTGAAGTTACTACTTTTTGACACAGATAACGTTTATCTACGAGAGTACATTTGAAACTTTTGGCGACTGTCACCTGGGAGCGATGCTGAGAGCGACACATGCATTTGTACCGTGTGTATTAAGAGATTTCACTCATGTGAATTGCTTTGAATATTGCCTAACTTCTAGGCGGTCTCGACTTTGTCTCACTGAAGTCGGTGATTGTAGTAACCTACATACAAAGCGAACTAAAACACATAATTGGATGAGTTACGCAATAAGAGACCAAGCGCCAAAAACCTGTTTCGAAATACTGGCCATTGAAATAAATCTATTTTTTTTATAAAACATTTTATGCAAGAAGTATTATAACATTCATACTATTACAAAAAAATAGCACAAATAATACCAAACAAAGGTTAACCGATTTTTAATAAGAGACCAGCAGTTGAATTAATATTTCAAAGCAATATAAATAAATTAATTTTATGCAATAAATGAATTTTTGCTTATAAATTGCAGCAAAATTCAGATATAGCATTCTTGATTTTTTCAGAGTTAAATTAGCCTGCCATCAACAGATTTATGCAAATATCTCATTTTTTTTAAATTGTCGGTTGGTCTATTATTACGTAAGTCCGTCCAATTATTCATGTATATGAATATAATTTTTGTGATTCAGTTACCCTACAATATGGTTAGCACGAGTGAAATCACAAGGTTCATAGAGTTTTAATTCAATCCTTTGTGGGAAACTGTCTATTTATCTTGAGAGGTAGAAAGTGGAACACAATGTTTAATTTGTGGAAAAGAGGTATTAAACCTAAATCAGTTGGATTGAACGAGGAATTCAATTTAATCTCAACATTTATCGTTTTAAACTACAACTTAATTTCTTTTCTAACTTTCCAAGGAAAGGACTCTAGGAAGCCTTTTCACTACATTTTTTTTCTCGCTGTTATTAAATTTATACTCGCTGTAACATTTCGCGAGTTAATCTTTATGCGTGAAATCCGAAGGCCTGTATACTAGTGTTGAGACTGGTTCTATTGTTGTAAACTAGGTGGCGACTGTATACGTATTACTGATTTGTTATGAATATGATTTCGGTGGTGAATGAGGCCGGTGATATTCAGGGATGTTGTGGCCCGAATTTCATGGCATTTGCCTTAGGGTTGAGGGAAAACCCTGAAAAACGTCAACCAGGAAATTCAACCCGACCGGGAATCGAACCCGGGCGCTCTGCGTAAGAGACCAGCATGCTTACTCCTACACCACAGAGGTAGTCTACAAATTTTATTTTGTAAAAATCACGAAATAATCTATCACACATATTCTCTTGCAACTCAGTAAAATAATCCCCCAGACTTACGTTGTCTGTCGTTTAATTTCCATGTACACGAAAGCCAATATATTTGAACGTGCAGAAATTCATAACATACTTTCACGCAATAATGAAATGAGGATAGAGAGATGTCTGTTCCAATTTTTAAGAGACAATACACACCCACAACTAGTATAGCGTTAGTACGACACAATATGGGCTATATACGTTAGTTGGAGCTCTCTGAAAGCGTGAACAATGGCGTTGGAATTTCTGGTTTGGTGCCAGAGAAATTTCACCACATTAGAACCAAGTCTTCATTATATTCTGCTGCATTCTCTACAGAAGCATGGATGACTATTATTTCGCTTATCGATCATCGCTGTTATGACTTAACATGTCAAGGGTGACACAAAGCACAGCGTTCTTCTCGCAAACTCAAAGATGGAGTGGGATACAATTCAAGCTGGCCGGAGTTCGATCTCTCTTTCAGAAGTAAAAGATTATCTTCCCTTCACAAGAAAAAGAATTGCATTGTGTTTGTTTCTTGTTACCTTATTCAAAAGTAAGTTATATTACTCGAAAGTATATAGCGTTGGTAAAGGGTCAGATAGTATTAGACATATTAATTAATTAATACTTACATAGTTACTTACTTACTTGCTGGCTTTTAAGCAACCCGGAGGTTCATTGCCGCCCTCAAATAAACCCGCCATTGGTCCCTATCCTGAGCAAGATGAATCCAGTCTCTACCATCATATCCCACCTCCCTCAATTCCATTTTAATATTATCTTCCCATCTACGTCTCTGCCTCCCCAAAGGTCTTTTCCCCTCTGGCCTCCCAACTAACACTCTATATGCATTTCTGGATTCGTCCATACGTGCTACATGCCCTGCCCATCTCAAACGTCTGGGTTTTATGTTCCTAATTATGTCAGGTGAAGAATACAATGCATGCAGCTCTGCGTTGTGTAACTTTCTCCATTCTACTGTAACTTCATCCCGCTTAGCCCCAAATATTTTCCTAACAACCTTATTCTCAAACACCCTTAATCTCTGTTCCCCTCTCAAAGTGGGAGTCCAAGTTTCACAACCATAGAGAACAACCGGTAATATAACTGTTTTATAAATTCTAACTTTCAGATTTTTTGACAGCAGACTAGATGACAAAAGCTTCTCTGTCTCCGTTTATCTATCTTTTCGAAAGAAAGAAATATAATTACATATCACTATATATGCTGTATTACTATTCAAATGATTTGAAGGGTCCAGAACCATAGTGGGCCAAGTGCCATTTACTGAAGACGTAAAAAACAAGGGTTAAAATTAAGTTATTACCATAAATTCAATGAAAACATATAGAAAGTAATATACACATTAAAACTAAATGATATGTCAATCTTCATTAAACTATGGTTGCGTGTAATAACAATTAAGAACCATGTTAAAGGAATTGTCATTGCACAAAATGAGTGGTATCTGGACCAAAATGATCGCATTTTAATTATTTAAATACAATTTAAATTAAGTAAGATATTAAACGATTAATCCCTCTATCAAACACGAATCTTCCCTGGATCAAATATCCTATTTTAATTATGTAATTACTTTATATTTATTTCTAACGGGTGCAGCGGAGCGCACGGGTACGGCTAGTTAATAATAATAATAATAATAATAATAATAATAATAATAATAATAATAATAATAATAATAATAATAATAACAATAATAGTAATAATAATAGTAATAATAATAATAATAATAAACAGTAGTTAAAATTACAGTACACATTATATCCGATTAATTTCATTTCATTCATAGTTTCTATCCATGGGAAGCTCTTTCACTGGAAACTCAGTTTTCTCCAATCCTTCCTATTTTTGCCTACCTCTTAGTCTTTGCCTACGATCCATGTAAATTAATGTTTTCTACCACCTGATAACTTCTTCTGTCCCGAAATATTCTCCGGTACACCATTCCTTCCAATGCATCTTTCAGTAGGCAGTTTCTTCTCAGCCAGTGGCCCAACCAATTCCTTTTCCTCTTCCTGATCAGTGTCAACATCATTCTTTCTTCACCCACTCTTTCCAACGCAGTTTCATTTCTTACTCTGTCCTTTTCACATGCTCCATTCTTCTCCATATCCACATTTCAAATGTTTCTATTCGCTTCTCTTCACTTCGTCGTAATGTCCATGTTTCTGACCCATACAATTCTACACTCCACACAAAGCATTTCACTAGTCTTTTCCTTATTTCTTGTTCCAGAGTTTCGCAGAAGATGTTCATTTTTCTTTTTAAAGCTTCCTTTGCCAAAGCTATTCTCCTTTTGATTTCCTGGCAGCAGCTCATGTTACTGCTTAAATATACCCCATTGTCTCTTCAATCCATTCATTTCCTCCTTAATCTAAAAATTGCAATTTTAATCCACCCATTCCTTCTCCAATTAATCTATTCCCTCTTTAATCAATCCATTCCTCCCTTATTCCATCCATTCCATCCTTAATCTAGCCATTCCATTTTATTCCACACATTTGTGTGAGTGAAGTGTGAAGTGTGTTGTGTCAGTGAAGTGTGTTAAGTGAAGTGCAAAGTATTTGAAGAGTGAAATGTTTTTGAAGTGTTAGTGAAATCAGGATAGTATCAGTGAAATGTGTCGTAGTTCTAGTGCAGTGAGTGAGTTGACAGCGACATAAGTGTGGTGCTGAAAGGTACTTATGCAGGTATGAACATATAATGCTCGTGGGTTTTAGTTCGAACTTGGAGTTAAGATACATATTAAATGCTATTTTAAGTGATCGTGCTTCATTTAATTTAGGATGCTCATTATTATTATTATTATTATTATTATTATTATTATTATTATTATTATTATTATTATTATTATTAATTATTATTATTATTAGTATTTTATTAATTTATTATTTACTGTATTTTTATTTGTTGTGTTTATTATTAATTGTTATTATTGAGTGTATTGTTATCACTGTCACCGGGTACATACTCATTTGCAGTGTGAATAAATACGTACATACAATAATTTATCCATCCTCTTCTTAATCCATCTACACCTTCAAAGGTTCACCCACTCCCTCAAAATAATATTCATCGACCCTTAATATCATTATCTACTCCTTAAAATGCTTATCCACACCTTGAAACGTCCGTAGTATCCTTCAAAACATCTAACCAATCACTAATTAATTAATTTGCATCATAGGCTGTGCCAGTTTTCCGATCTCAACATCTAAGTCTTGTTTTGGACTGGTTCGGATGAAAATAATTGAAGCAGTAATAGCAAACTAGTTCTGAAAATATTGAAATTGGTTTCAAATGTTAGATTTTAAATTACACAGAACATTTTTAATAAGGGTGGAGAATGAAAATTAAGCTCAGAAGATATATAGATATCGATTAATTCGTATAAGGATTATTTCAATTCATAATCATGCAACGTGTAACAACAGTAACAATAAATAAAGAAATATTACTAAACAAAAGAATGATGACCTAGTTGTATAAACAATAGAAGTAAAGTAAATCACTGTTTTACTTCGTCGTAAACTCTATAAATAATTTAATCTGTTATGATATACAATGTAACTGTGTATCGGATAACTGTAGCATGTGTTGAAAGAAATTAGCATATTAATAACATATCAATTTTAAAGCAGGGTACAAATGCTAAAAATATTTTATATATGTCGTAAAAACTAGTTACGTTCAGTAAATATAACTCTAATTATAATACCTGAGGGTAAATTAAAAATTTCCATATGATTTTTAATTTTCAATAATATGGCATTCAATTTTCATAAATCTGTAAACAACTTATTCGTCATCCTGTTATAAATTACAACAAGTACTCAATATATATTATTAAAGAACACTAAGAGATATTTATTTAAGGTCTTGATTTTCTTCATATACTTATAAATATTGCAACTGTTGTCAGTTATAAGAGTCAAGGACAATTGGTACAAGATTAAAAATTGCATATTTTATTTTCTTCTTCTATATAATAAACATAGACGAAGACATTGAATTATCCAGACATAATGGAATAATGGAAATAGATAAGCTAGTACTCTAAACAGTCTTACTCACCGTTGTATTTGAGAAGAAATCTTCTAACTCAAAGAGACTAAGAAAATTGTCTGATATAATATGAGGACAGATATGAAAGAGTGTAGCGTATGATTTTTTCTGAATATTTCGGGAACCTATGATTTTACAGTTGCTTCGGTGCATCTTCATTCCTATTCTTTTCGAATGTTATAATATGTACAGTAGTGGCAAAAAACCGAACCGACCCTTGTAGCTGATTCCAGAGCCTTGTTCACAGTGACAGCACGATAAACTAATAACTAAGACTTTCGTGGTTCGAATCCTGCCTGGGAAGGAAACTTTTTTTTGTTCCTTATTGAAATTTATTCCCAATACTTTTCGATTGCAACGATATTTTACTACTTAATTAACTTATTATTCCCAGAACATGAATTTTACCAGCTTATTTTCTAATGGCTTTCGAAATGGGCTACGTCAGCAGTCGAAACTACAACAATTTCAATAGATTACTCGCCATCTTGTGAATGCGGGCGTGTCATGCGCAGTGGCTCATTTCGGGGACTTTGATTATTCCGTCGGTCCGTTTTTTTTTTCCACTACTGTACTCAAAAAATGTCGTTACCACAACCATTTTACCGAAGGGGAAAAAAAACCGAAGGGGAAAAAAAAGAAGGAAAAAACTTAACTATGCAGGAATACTGTTTATTTGTATATATACAACGAAATTAATTACGTGGCTGTAACAAAACAGTACCACTTGCTATAAGGTAACTATCTCTTTCCAAAATCTCTCTCTCTCTAATAATGATAATAATCATAGTAATAGTAATAATGATTCATTCAATCATTCATTCATTCACAGTGTTCTGCCCAAGGACTGGTCTTTCACTGCAAACTCAGCATTCTCCAGTTTTTCCTATTTTGTGCCTTCCTCTTTGTCTCCTCATATGATCCATATATCTGAATGTCTTCTATCATCTGATATCTTCTTCTGCCACGAACACTTCTCCCGTGTACCATTCCTTCCAGTGCATCCTTAAGTAGGCAGTTTCTTCTCAACCAGTGACCCAGCCAACTCCTTTTCCACTTCTTGATCAGTTTCAGCATCATTATTTCTTCACCCACTCTTTCCAACACAGCTTTATTTCTTATTCTGTCTGTCCATTTCAAACGTTCCATCCTTCTCCATATCAACATTACAAATACTTCTATTCGCTTCTCTTTACTTCGTCGTAATGTCCATGTTTCTGCTCCATACAACGATACATCCCACACAAACACTTCACTAGTCTCTTCCTTAGTTCTTTCTCAAGAGGTCCGCAGAAGATGCTCCTTTTTCTATTAAAAGCTTCCTTTGCCATTGCTGTTCTCCTTTTAACTTCTTGGCAGCAGCTCATGTCATTGCTTATAGTACACACCAAGTATTTGAAGCTGTCATTTAGAATTCGCAGGTTTACCTTCTTTACTTTTCTTTCTATGACCATGGTCTTCGTCTTGTTGGCATTTATCTTCATTCCATACTGCTCACAGTTGTCATTTAGCTCTAGTAGCATATCCCTTAGTATCATCTCCTCTTCTGCTGACAACGCCATATCATCAGTAAATCTTACACACTTTATTCTTCTTCCTCTTACTATCACTCCTCCAATGTTCTAAAACAGTTTAATAAATCCTCCAAGTAGATGTTGAAGAGGGTAGTTGATAAAGGGCATCCTTGTCGTACTCCACCCCTTATTTTAATAATAATAATAATAATAATAATAATAATAATAATAATAATAAATTTACTATTGTTATTTATTTATTATTGTTTATTGTGCTGTACAACAGCTAGAGGCCAATAACAGTTCAGCACAAAGCATAATTACAATATCAAAAAATCACAATAAAAGTGCATAAAATAATTATTGCACATACTTACTTACTGGCTTTTAAGGAACCCGGAGGTTCATTGCCGCCCTCACATAAGCCCGCCATTGGTCCCTATCCTGAGCAAGATTAATCCAGTCTCTATCATCATATCCCACCTCCCTCAAATCAATTATTACACATAAAGACAATAATTAATTAACGACAATAATGACATTGAATGGACGCAATAAAATCGATGATTAAAATACATAAAATAAAAACAATTAAAAGTAATTGTAAGTGAAAATGAAAGGATGGAATCATATAAATGAATAAACTACAAAATGATATAAAGGATAACGAATAATATTATAATACATATTTGAACAAAATACATTAATTAAACTGATATAAAATTTCAAAAGTATATACTACACATTAAAGGGATCCAAGCCAAATCCATGTAAGTTAGCATATTTTATACATCTACAGACTGGAGAGAGAGATTTAGAATTTCTATTGTAACACATCTTATGATATGAATAATTTCAAGGGAAAAATTGTTCCGGGGGCGGGTATCGATCCCGGGACCTCTGATTGAACGTACCAGCGCTCTACCAACTGAGCTACCCGGGAACTCCACCCGACACCGTCTCAACTTTTCCCTTTTATATCCACACAACTCGCGTGGGCTGACGAAACGCCAGAGACCCACATCGAGTGCACACAATCTCTGTGTGACTTGGAATTGTGGTTTTCTGTTAACGTACACGTATACAGTATATTATGCAAATCTAGTCTTTCAGGTAACCACAATTCCAAGTCACACAGAGATTGTGTGCACTCGATGTGGGTCTCTGGCGTTTCGTCAGCCCACGCGAGTTGTGTGGATATAAAAGGGAAAAGTTGAGACGGTGTCGGGTGGATTTCCCGGGTAGCTCAGTTGGTAGAGCGCTGGTACGTTCAACCAGAGGTCCCGGGATCGATACCCGGCCCCGGAACAATTTTTCCCTTGAATTATTCAAATCTGCTTTACAGGGAGCTTTATCTGAAAGACTAGATTTGCATATCTTATGATATTTTAACCCTTAGCAGGGATATGAAGACGGATACTGCTTAGGAAAGATTCACAATCAATATCACCCTTAAGGACTTTACAAAAAAATAAATAATCAAGGTCTTGACGTCTGGTAAATAGACTACAGCAATTAAAATAATAATAATAATAATAATAATAATAATAATAATAATAATAATAATAATAATAATAATAATAATAGAATCTCTATGATTATTAATACCACTAATCAATTGGAAGTGCCTCATTTCCATCAGAAATGAAAATAAAAAGTATTCATGTCGACAGATGTGACGAAATTTATGGAAACCAAATGGACATTGAAAGCATTTCATCCGCCAGTGGGAAACGAGACATTTGGATGACAAATTTGTCAGCCTGAATACGAGAACATGTTCAGCAAGCATGTCAGTCTGTATGCACTTAAATTGCAGAGCCAACTGCCCCTCGAGCTCCGGTCATTTCGATTTAATACAGGGTCTGTTAAGTTCTCGGCATACATCAGGAGTGCTTTCATGAGAGGGATGGCAACGCATCTAGTCCGCTGTAAATACACATAAGTACACAGAATTCAAGCGGTCGAGTGAACGCCATTCAGATCTAAACATAGAATTCTAAGGACATATTTTTCTTTGATTATTAAATGAGAAATAAATTAAAATGAAATACCCTTATAATTCATACTTAAGATAACACTGATATGAATTTTGAATTTTTTTTCTGTTGTTTTTTATCTGATATATGCGATTCTCAACATATTTTTGTACCGACTTCGTAAATAAATTCAAATTTCTTCCAACACGTCAGGTTTCCATGGAAATCGTAAAAAAAAAAAAATGTTAATAAATACAGGGCATATCAAAAGTCCGGTAACAATTTCAATATTTTATTACACAAAAACTACTAATGATAGCACTTTCAAACACGTCAGTCAAAGTCAAACTCTCAAAGTTCGTTTTACACCTTACAAAGATTCAATGTGTGAACCACGAGTGACTCGGCAGATGTCCAAACGATAATCAAACTCTTCCCATACCCTTTTCAACATATCCTCTGTGACCGTGGCGGCAGCTTCTCGAATTCTGGTTTTTAGCTCCTCTAAATCACGTGGCAAAGGCGGTACAAACACATGGTCCTTTAGTTACCCCCATAGAAAAAAGTCACATGCAGTCATTTCGGGTGACCTTGGTGGCCATGTCATGAAACATCTGTCCCTTACTCCAGCACGTCCTATCCAACGATCAGACATCTCCGTATTCAGGTAAGCACGAGCCCCATCTTGCTAAAAGATGAAATCGTCATCGAGATCTTGTCTAAATTGAGGCACCAACCATTGCTCGAACCTGTCCAGATATGAATGTCCAGTCACAGTACCCTCAATGAAGAAGAAAGGTCCGTACAGTTTTCGTTGTGACAACGCGCAGAATACATTCACCTTTGGTGAATCACGCTCATGTTCAATGATTCTGTGAGGTTTCTGTGTACCCCAAACACGACAGATGTGCTTGTTAATTTTCCCACTCGTATGGAATGTCGCTTCGTCGCTGAAAATTAAGCGACTGAATAACTTTGAGAGTTTGACTTTAAACTGACGTGTGTTTGAAAGTGCTATCATTAGTAGTTTTTTGTGTAATAAAATATTGAAAGTGTTACCGGACTTTTGATATGCTCTGTATTAATAAGTTAATTAATACCTAAAAATGAAGTTGTAGCTTGGTTAAACGTCGGGAAAATTATTTACAACAAGTATTTTGTGAGGAGAAACTGGACTACAATTTGCTATGAACCATTATCAATCACATTCATGACTTTACCTCAATATTGCACTTCAAATTTCCTCCTCCTTGATCTCTTCGAATGTTGATCAGAGCCATTCCTTTTCAACATCCAGAAATCATGCTACCACTACGCTTCCTCAAACCATATTTTGATATCTTTGTTAAATCTGACACCCTTTCCTCACTAAAATCTCCTAAATTACCACGAAATTATTTAGTGATAATTTTTTATGTATTAATGAAAATAAAGTCACAGATATTAAATTTAGCTTAGATAGAAAAAGTGACGCTTTTCGTAATAACATCAAGTTTTTGGGTATTTATATTGAAGGCGGTTTGGGCTGGGATAGCCATATCAATATGATTTCGGGTAAGATATCTAAAGGAATATTTATGTTAAGATGTTTGTCTAAAACTGTGGACACAAAAGTGCTATTAACAGTATATTTTTCATATATTCATAGCCATCTTCAATATGGTGTTTTATTATGGGGGAATTATAGTTCATCTTTTAATATTTTTAAATTACAGAAGAAAGCAGTGAGAATTATTTGTGGTGTTGGACCAAAAGAACATTGCAAACCTTTATTTCAATCCTGTAAAATTCTCACTCTTTCATCGCTATATGTATTGCAGTGTTTATTATATACGAAAATGAATATAGATAATTTCCCTTTAACTTGCATTTAAACGAACACCATACGAGAAGTTGTAAAGATATTAAGACTTGATTTATGCAGATGCAAGACTACACAAAACAGTTTTTATTATATGTCTCTGAAGTTTTATAATAGCTTACCTAACTCAACTAAAAATTTAAATTATGATTCTTTCAAATCGTTAATTAAAAGAAAATTGTATGAACATAGTTTGTATAGCATTAACGAATATTTTAACTTGGCAAATAATTTTGTATGATTTTATTTATATTGACGTTGCTAATGCATAAGGTACTTATGTCCAAGCAATAAAGTAGCTATCTATCTATCTAATGAAGGAAATTTACTTTGACCCTCGCATTCGGGGGGTCACGAGTTCAAACTCTGTGGCCGACCAATCTGATTGGGATTTTTCATGTTTTCCCTTAGTTACAAAGGCAAATGTTAGACTGTAAATTTACATGCCATGATTCATCACCGCCTCATTTACCAATAAGATAAACATTAATCAAAATCTATAGGCCTAATCAGTTACGTGAACACCAGCCTTCTACAACACAGTAAAGAGACACGAACTCAACAACTGTTATACCCACATATTCTAAACACGCAACATAAAGCGTGTAAAAATAAACTTAACAAAGAAAAAAAGATGGACAGTGTGGCTAACAAAAAAAATTATCTTCATACACAATCCACTCTATATTGACATTAATTTGGAGTGATTTATTAAAGGATGGAGTCGAGATTAATTTAGAAAAATGTTTAACGAATTACTGTATCCTTGCACAAACAACAAATGTTTTCTGAACCAAATTATCCTATTTTAATTATATGCATGTAATAACAATTGAAGGGTACACGGGAAAAACGATCAAGGTCCACCAAAAATCGAAGTTGAGTTAATAATGCTATCTTATAGTGGAAAGGAAGTACTATCATGTGGTCTGGCTAGTAATAAGAAATAATCGTTCTAGACATTCCACTACGTCAATTTCCATTAAATACACACATAACAAAGTATTAAGTGCTTAAACTTTAAAATTCGTTTTTCTCGAAACTTTCTAAAATGGACCTTGATCGTTATTCTCGTGTACCCTTCAATTAAGAAACATGTTAAAGAAATTATCCTTGTAGGACATGAGTGCTCTCTGGAGCAAAATGATCGTGTTTGAATTATTTAAATACAATTTCAATCTAGTAACATATTAAACGTGTCTCAGTGAAACGTACAGCAGAGTTCGTATAGGTCAGTTTCTGTCAGATACGTTTCCAATTCACTGTAGGCTAAAGCAAGGAGATGCACTATCACCTTTACTTTTTAACTTCGCTCTAGAGTATGCCATTAGGAAAGTCCACGATAACAGAGAGGGTTTGGAATTGAACGGGTTACACCAGCTTCTTATCTATGCGGATGACGTGATTATGTTAGGAGAAAATCCACAAACGATTAGGGAAAACACGGGAATTTTACTGGAAGCAAGTAAAGAGATAGGTTTGGAAGTAAATCCCGAAAAGACAAAGTCTATGATTATGTTTCGTGACGAGAATACTGTACGAAATAGAAATATAAAAATTGGAAATTTATCTTTTGAAGAGGTGGAGAAGTTCAAATATCTTGGAGCAATAGTAACAAATATAAATGATACTCGGGAGGAAATTAAACCCAGAATAAATATGGAAAATGCCTGTTATTATTCGGTTGAGAAGCATTTATCATCCAGTCTGCTGTCAAAAAATGTGAAAGTTAGAATTTATAAAACAGTTATATTACCGGTTGTACTGTAAGGTTGTGAAACTTGGACTCTCACTTTGAGAGAGGAACATAGGTTAAAGGTGTTTGAGAGGAAAATATTTGGGGCTAACAGGGATGAAGTTACAGGAGAATGGAGAAAGTTACACAACACAGAACTGCACGCATTGTATTCTTCACCTGACATAATTAGGAACATTAAATGCAGACGTTTAAAATGGGCAGGACATGTAGCACGTATGGGCGAATCCAGAAATGCATATAGAGTGTTAGTTGGGAGGCCGGAGGTAAAAAGACCTTTACGGAGGCCGAGACGTAGATGGGAAGATATTATTAAAATGGATTTGAGGGAGGTGGGATATAATGATAGAGAATGGATTAATCTTGTTCAGGATAGGGACAAATGGCGGGCTTATGTGAGGGCGGAAATGAACCTCCGGGTTCCTTAATTGCCAGTAAGTAAGTAAGTAACATATTAAACGGTTTATTCTTCTATCAAGCACTGATGTTCCCTGGACTAAATGTCCTATTTTAGTTATGTAATTACTTTATATTTTCTTCTATCAAGTGCACGGGTAGGGCTAGTTATTTATAATTACTAGTTATATTTATGGATCACATCACTCTATTGTTGTTTAGCTAGTACTTCTTTATTTTACTCCGTAATTTAACTACTAAATATCCTACTGTAATAAGAACCTCTTTGTTTCCGCTTACTTAATAAGAAAACGATGCGAGAGCGCAACAAGTTTTTATTTAGTAGCTTATTTTACAGTAGATTTAACGGTAAAGAGAAATAAAAGTTCAAAGAAAGTGAAGAATGTTAAGGGCAGATATATAGATTGACAGGTCTCTCATAAAGACGGGCCATCTCCTTACAAACGAAGTGGCGAAGCATAGCGCGTGCTTTGAACAGTCTCAAGGGATGTAATCCTCAGGAACTCGCTCTTTAATCTAGTTGATGCAGGGCTCCCTTTAATTACTAAAATTCCTTATACGCGTGCGGAAAGTTTCATGTTCACATCCATGCCAATTCCCGATACCAATTAGCTAAGAACTCCAGAACACTTCGGGAGAATTTCCTTAAAACAGTCAGGTTTGTCGGAGTAAGCCATTTTCTTCTAATTAAGAATTGCTATGGATTAGTAAAACTATACATCTTGATTACACAACTTTTAACAATGTATCACTTCGGAATATGTATGACGAGATTTTCCTGTGTTAAACTTCAACGTACCTCGTTTACATGTTTCGACCTATTTATGGGTCATCTTCAGAACTGGTCGTTGTTGGTCTTGGCGTCTCTTGTTCTGTTTCCTGTGAGGATGTGTTCCTGTGGTATAGTGTAGAGCAGTGATGTCAATTGATGCCCATAGGAACAAGCGCGCGCTTTAGAGCCCAGGAGAGCCTGAGCGCTTTACAGCGGAAAGGAAAGAGACAGACAAAAGAGGTAGTATATGCCGCTTAGTCGAGCTACATACAGGGATGACCAGCACTGATTCAATGGATAAAGGGAAGAGAACTTATTAAAACTGTATCCATGTTAATTTTTAGATTCGTCTGAGAAGTATAAGTGCATTATAAGAATGTAAGTTTTAATTATAATGTTCATTTTTCACAAGTTTGCTTTTTTATTCAAAAGGAATATTTTCTCAACTATTTTTTTTACAGAAAAGTGAAATTTTCAGATATGTTTGTTTAGTAGCCTTAAGGTACTAAAATAATGTTTTCGTAAATCTAATATATCGTAAATACGTATTACTGAAGGTAATGTATTAAAATGTTTGAAAATATTCGGATGAAAAATGTTTGTAAGGAAATGAATTTAACAAAGCAAATACTGTTACATCACAAACAAAAGATATGTGCCCATGTGTTGGTAAAACGTCAGCTCTATAGCTTCAGCAGATTTCGAGATAATTTAATATTCTCATAACAGAAAGTTGCGCACCAATATCACCTAAAAGCATAATGTGATAAGAGTTTTATTATATAATATTAGTTACAGTTAAAACATATACCTAGACAACTTTGCTTTGTACTATAATATTGTTTTGATTACTTTTATAAGGCTAACTATACCATCAATATCAATTTCAACTTATCTTGTCATATTCAGTGTCTTTCTTTGGGATAACACTTTCTTTATGAATTATGTGTTTAATTCACTTAGTAAAGTAAAGTTGTAGTTATTATGGAATTTGTGTTAATATTCCTTCGTTACTCTTTATTATATTATTAACGTTTAAAACACAATTGCAATAATAGGCTAACAAATAGGTGTTAGTACTTTTGTTTTACAGACAATATAGAAAATAACAGAAAGAAAGAAGCCATATAAAAATAAAGACATAAAATTTCACGTTCTGTTTGAAGTTTCTGCACCACTGTTTTCTTAATCCAACAGGCTGCTTATTCCTCCTAGCATACCTAGCGCTTGATTCCGCGTACGACGTCAAGGTCAGAAAAATGCGCTTGCTTTGACATCACTGGTGTAGAGTCAAAGAGTGTGTGTGCTTTGAAGTTGAGTTGTGTGTTGAGAATTTCATTGGGGTGTGTTTTTGTGTGTCTGTATATTTCATATTTTTCTAGTGTATTTAGTTTCTGGCTTTTTGGTTGGATGTGTAGTATTTCCATGTCTGTGTTGATGTCTCTGTGGGTGTGGTTAGCATTTGTGATGTGTTCTGCATATGTGGAGGTTTTTATAATTTTTTTATGCTGTAATATGTTCTTTGTAACATGTTTGAAACGATCTGCATGTCTGTCCTATGTAGAAGTTGTTGCTGGTGTTACATTTGGGTTTGTATATGCCTGTGTGGTTGTATTTGTTTGTTTGTGTTGTTTGTGTGTTGAGATGTTTTTGTAGAGTGTTCTATTTTGTTCTGTATGCGATATTGTAATTTATTTTCTTGAATGAGGTTGCAATTTTGTGTGTGTTTTTGTTTTCGTGTGTTAATGTGATATATTTTTTGTGTTCTTGTGCTTGTGTTGTATTCTTGTGTATTTTGTGATTATGTTTTGTCTTACGTATTATGTTGTCTATTATGTTAGGGCTGTATCCATTTTCTTGTGCTATGTATTTGTTTGTAAACCTCAAACTATTATCAAAGAACGGAAGTGTGGAATTTTGATTTCTTAATTATTCGTGAAGTAACTATACAGTATAAAACAAACGCACAACGTTTCTGAAGACCAGACTTGTAGGAAGGGGAGCAGGAGTAGTAATAACACAGGTCTGCGATGAAAAATCTTTAAAAAAAAATTCTCCTCTATGATTTTTGTGTGCTGAAGCCAGAAATGACATAAAAATGGCACATCACACATCATCTTTACAGAAAACTATACAGGGTGTTTAAAGAAAGTGTCGCATATTTTTACAGGCGGTAGCATTGGTCGAAACTAGAAAAAATGTTCCTATAAACAAATATCGGTTGAGTAACACTTAGCGCGTCTGGCCGCGAAACCAGGTGGTCCGGGTTCGATTCCCGGTAGAGGCAACTTATCCAACGTGTCAACGGAGGATTAAAAGAGACAGTCTGCCAAGCAAATTCTCCTTCATTACAGTCTTTGTCCGACCATACAGTTCAGTAGGACTCAGTGAGGTTTAAACTAAGGTAGGCCTGAGTGCTATTACATGAATAGGGATGTCTTATGTGAAATTTTACCGTTAGATGGCAGGAGTGTGTCCATGCGGCACAACATGCTGTAGGGCTATATTGTGTCATATGCTACAGTTGATTACTTTCTCCCGCTTGTTGGTTGTCTGTGCGAGTCAAAATTATATTTATATTATTTTCTATAATCTAGTATAATTTAAATTCGTTCAGTATTATCTTACCTCAATTTAATTTAATTTACAATAAATAATAGCGTGAATTTGTCTTAATACTGAGCGATTCCCCTTAAGAGATGGATGGGGAAATCTGCAGTATGCAGGATATATTGTAGATACGAGTAAATTGAATGTTTATGAACCTAAACGAGAACGATGTGCACGAATAAAAAAAATAGGAACTTCGTCGAAAGTGAATATTACCTCTTTTAATCACTAGTATTATAAGAACTGTACGCTAAAAATACGATATGCAGCCACCAATGTATGTGTATATGTGCGAGTGAGTGTGAGTGTGAGTGAGAGTGTGAGTGTGAGTGAGAGAGTGTGAGTGTGAGAGAGTGTGAGTGAGAGAGTGTGAGTGAGAGAGAGAGTGTGAGTGTGAGTGTGAGTGAGAGAGTGTGAGTGTGAGAGAGTGTGAGTGAGAGAGTGTGAGTGAGAGAGAGAGTGTGAGTGAGAGAGAGAGAGTGTGAGTGAAAGAGAGAGTGTGAGTGAGAGAGAGAGAGTGTGAGTGAGAGACAGAGAGAGTGTGAGAGAGACAGAGAGAGTGTGAGAGAGAGTGTGAGTGAGAGAGTGTGTGTGTGAGTGTGAGAGAGAGAGTGTGTGTGAGTGTGACAGTGTGAGTGTGTGAGAGAGTGAGAGAGAGTGAGAGTGTGTGTGCGCGTGCGTGCGTGTGTGTGTGTGTGTGTGTGTGTGTGTGTGTGTGTGTGTGTGTGTGTGTGTGTGTGTGTGTGTGTGTGTGTGTGTGGGGACTATCGGGCTTGAATTCCTCGTATTTTTTCTCTAATTGCAGGAAGATCAAATGCAATTTTTAATAGGATGATAAAATATGATCGAAGTTGTATCACGATTATTCGTGCATTTTGTAGGTTAAAGACATGCTGTTTTAAATATGTAGGATAATTCTGAAAATTTGGAATTAAAACATGATTTTTAATAGGTGGTCTTCATTAAAGGCATTATTCACGAAATGAATTTTTGTAGTCAAATTTCCCTTATTTTCTTATTTTATACATAGATTATATTATTCATAGGCCTATATATTTTTTAACTACGAATTGTCCTAGATAATAAACATCCCAGTTATTCAAGAGTTTGCTGTAGGCTTATTATCGTCCCATTGTAAATTGTAGACGTAAACTTCGGAGACTCCTACAAGTACTGGATATAATCTAAGCTAACAAAGCTTGCTGTCGAGGTTGTATAGGTTATTAGAATTTTTCTTTGCCCTCTTCAAAAATAAAACTGTAGCCAGAAATTCCTCACTTGAAGTAGTTCTTTTTGTTTAATATCCAGCACTTTTGAGGCGCAATGTAATTAGTTATATTTTTTAAGGTTGAAAGCATATATTCAGAATCTTTCGGGATCTGATAGAAGGCAAAAAGCTTTCCCTGGTTTTTACACTTACGAATACAACAAAAATTTTTCATTTTTAGTTCTTTTTAAGAGTATATTTTAATATACTAATACACTACACAAATCCTCAATGTTTAGCCTATATACTGGGAAAACAAATGCACATGCAAAGCGCACCCCTCAAAGTACACGCGCGCTATCTGTTGGTGCTAGTCAGCATATCCCTATTGATTCACTACAAATTTCCCTCCATCTTTCCCGGCTGAGACGAGTAGGCCGTCAGTTAAGCACTGATCAGTGATGGATTGTATCATAGTTTTTTACGAACTGTCTCCCTCACTGGTCGCCAGAAATCCATCACTGATACACAGTGCCCACTGTGAGTTTGTTTATAAGGCAATGTATGCGGAAGGACATGAGGGGGGGGTTTCAGACTTCCGTTCCACTTAGGACTGAACTAGAGTCTCCGACATGAAAATACGCTGATATAGACGTTCGGATAGCTATTCGCTGAAGTGTAAATATAGTTATCCACTATACGGAACTTCAGAAATCAATTTGCGTATGGAGGTATAGATTATGCGTCATAATTCGAAAAATTTTAATTGACAGTTACGAACTAATTATCTCATGATTAAATATTTCAATGAACAGTGACAGAAAAAGCTTTGGATATATCGACATCAATATTGTTTTATGATAATTCATATTCTGTTTTTATTTGATTGTGTGACTCCTGTTAATGCCAGGTAATTGGAATGTAGATTGACGTAATGGGATTAATATGTACCTACTGTACCTATATTTTCTAATTTACACCAGTTGTTACAGTACACAATTCTCATAGTACAGTACGTTCACAAGTCACTCAACCAGCGGGTTCTCATCACAGGGATCAAGAGTCAGTTTTATTCCAGGCATATTTTATGAATATTTTGTTGGAGAAAGCATTTGTGAAGCAGAATTGAGCATAAAGTAAGGAATGTATTTATAATTTAATCGTTTCTTTAGAAAACCCTTAAGTTACGAAATACAAAATCTTAGGGAAACACAAAACAACTGTTTAAAAGAAATGCATGAATTAAGAATTGGAATATTTCAAATGGGAAATGTTGGTAAAAAAAATAACGAATACTTCTGTATGCAAAAGAACATTTTAAAAAAGAATATGACTCAATATTCATGTTTGAAAATGTTTGACTTATGGGATTTCTCAAAATCTGGTAAAGATTTAACAAAACAATATCTTTATTTCATGAAATAATTGAAGATCTGGTTAAAAATAAAAGGAATTTGATTCACAAAACCAGCATTTAGAAGCTGACTTCATAATTTTTGCTTCATGTGAACAAATTTTACTCTACTCTGTATGAACTATCACTTAGGACATAAATAATAAAGTTCTGCATGAAATAATCTAATGCAGTAATACATTATTTACACAAAAGCCAAAAACATTATTCTAACAAACCCAAAATTCAGATACAAAATAATTAATTTACCAAACAATGGTTTAAGCTATAGTTTTTGTCACTGGCTTATGGGCCTTTTCCACGATATAATTTTAAAGCGCACATTTTATCATCCAGTCTGCTGTCGAAAAATCTGAAAGTTAGAAGGTTGTTCTGTATGGTTGTGAAACTTGGACTCTCACTTTGAGAGAAGAACATAGGTTAAGGGTGTTTGAGAATAAGGTGCTTCGGAAAATATTTGGGACTAAGAGGGATGAAGTTACAGGAGAATGGAGAAAGTTACACAACACAGAACTGCACGCATTGTATTCTTCATCTGACATAATTAGGAACATTAAATCCAGACGTTTGAGATGGGCAGGGCATGTAGCACGTATGGGCGAATCTAGAAATGCATATAGAGTGTTAGTTGGGAGGCCGGAGGGAAAAAGACCTTTAGGGAGGCCGAGATATAGATGGGAGAATAATATTAAAATGGATTTGAGGGAGGTGGAATATGATGATAGAGACTGGATTAATCTTGCACAGGATAGGGACCTATGGCGGGCTTTTGTGAGGGCGGCAGTGAACCTCCGGGTTCCTTAAAAGCCAGTAATTAAGTAAGTACATGTCGGAACAAAAATACCGTCTGACTTTTGGTGTTTTTCTACAAAATGATATATCTATCCCTATAAAACAGGAATAAGCAATAAATTAAATTTTGTTAAAATTTGGCTTATGGGGTTTCTCAAAAAATCTATTCACTTGCAGAAATGAAGACAACACTGGTCTTAAAATATATCACATGTACACAACTTACAACACATTAATGTTAACGAAATAAAATTTAAAGTTAAATTTACATGGAATTCTAAAGATATCTTGCATATTACTGTTAATCATGTTTCACTTACAAATATAAAACTAACGGAGTCAGTATAAAGTAAGGAATCTATTTATATAAATAATACGGCCCGGAAGCTCATACATTTGCATACTTTTATTCTGGAGGACATACGGTAACTATAAGGTGGGCCAAAGAAACGGTACATTTTAATTTTGTGGTTGGTAGCATCGGCGGATTTTCACGGGAGGCAAGGGGGGCTGTGCCTCTGCTAATATTTTACCAGAATACAATATGACAATTCCAGCTGAATTAATATTAGTAAGTTACAGCAAATGACGAACATTTTTCCTTTTATTTTAATTTTACTATTCACTATGAACAAGTTACGTCAAGTCGATCACATCCAGTTGGTAATGCCAGCTCGCTATGCTGTAGATAGTACAAGTAATTCGTATCGAAAAATAACAGATAGCGCTGTAACCTGTATAGTCGACATCTAGCAGCCAGCAACATTGACGAATATATAATACGATGCGAAACTTACTGAGTTTCCCGTAACACATACTAGAGGCGCTGTTGTAGAAATTGATCTTTCTGCCACCTGTTGAGAGGAGGGCGTTATTACATCTAGCAGCGCACCAGGTAGCGAAAAGAGTAACTAATTACTCCATGCATTTAGCAGCGCACCTGGTGACGAAAATGTTAAATTATGCAGAAAGTATTCCCTCCCACCCTCATCGATATTAAAAACTAACCCAATTTCAAATAAAACATTTACATTTTTATTCCTCACAGCATCTTCTACTGAAAATTCTGACTGGAGCCAACAGGAAGATAAAAGAGACGATCTATTTTACACTACCCAATTAAAATATATGCAGACAGAGACAAATAAATAAAGCAGAAGGTTAGATAATTGGGATTGGATTCTTTGGGTATTTATTGTAGAGCGCAATGGAAAAGTCTGCAAGAACTACTTAGATAGTTCAATTTATTATATTACTATTACTTTACAATACATTCAACAACACTATTTTTACAACGTCCATAAACATCACTGTTTAACATACACTGCTTATACACACGTAGTATCACTTTATGTTCACTTATTAGCAAGTTTCTGTCTGCCATCTTGTCTCTTCGAGCAATATCTCGAACGGATAAATATAGTACTCTGGATAATGTACTCAACACGTAGTTCTAATGTTCATCACCTACGACGTTGGGCGCTGATCATCTTATTTCAGCCCCCCGCCGCCAGATGGTGCTGACCGCAGTTTCGCATCCTATTATTTATTCATTCATGCCTGCAGTGTCTTTTATGCGAGAGCGGGCGAGAGGAGACAGCTACATCATTCTGCTCCCTGGTAACCATTACAACAGCAGTTCAACCAATAAGATAGCCGGTTAGCGGAGCGTTTAAACTTAGCGAGGGGAGCCGAATTTGGAGACGTCCTACCCACCGCTGACAACTCTACTGCTAGTCAACCGCTGACAACTCTACTGCTAGTCACGGCTTGTATTGCCAAGCTGTTTCTTTCTTTCTTTCTTTCTCTCTTCTAGGTTTTAGAAAATTGAGCCACGTGTTGTTAGTTTTCTCCCCTTGCGTACAAGTTTTATTTTATGTTGGTAGATTTTCTCTTGTTTGCGGGTGTTCCTGTTATTTTTTTCTTTTGTATTACGAGACATATTTATTTATACATTATATTAAATATAGCCTATCGAGAGTTTAGAAACAAATGCAATAATGAGCAAGTCCCAGATTCTTAGATTCGAACCAATTTTGTTGCTATCTCGTTATTCTCGAAATATTGCTTTTCTTATTCGTTTTATGTAGCAACGAATAACAATCTTAAATTTAATATGACCTAAAAAGACTAATTCGTAGGTTAGGACTTAAAGTGGGCTAAAGAGACCTAATTCATATCAGGAGCACTACTTAAATGAGTGGTTTGCGGGTGTAATAATTTATAAACCTACAGTGTTGCAGATATAATGGACAATTAATATGTATTAATATTGGTAAATAGTTCCATAGTAATGTCCTCGAGAATAAAAGTATGCAAATGTGTGATCTTCCGGGCCGTATTAATTATATAAATAGATTCCTTACTTTATACTTACACCGTTAGTTTTATATTTGTAAGTGAGACATGATTTAATATGCCAGATATCTTTAGAATTTCTTGTGAATTTACCCTTATTGTTTACTTCATTAAGATGAATGCGCTGTAAGTTGTGTACATGTGATATATTTTAAGACCAGTGTTGTCTTCATTTCTGCAAGTGAATAGATTTTTTGAGAAACCCCATAAGCCAAATTTTAACAAAATTTAATTTATTGCTAATTCCTGTTTTATACGGTCAGATATACCATTTTGTAGAAAAACACCAGAAGTCAAACGGTATTTTTTGTTGTGACATATGCGCTTTAAAATTATATTTCTTGGAGAAGGCCCATAAGTCAGTGACAAAACTATAGCCTATAGTTCCATGGGAGTATAAGGCTACAGTACATCAGTTATTCATAGATTTCAAAAAGGCATATGACTCGGTTAAGAGGGAAGTACTATATGATATTCTTATTGAATTTGGTATTCCCAAGAAACTAGTTCGATTAATTAAAATGTGTCTCAGTGAAACATACAGCAGAGTCCGTATAGGTCAGTCCCTATCTGATGTTTTTCTAATTCACTGCGGGCTAAAGCAGGGAGATGCACTATCACCTTTACTTTTTAACATCGCTCTAGAATATGCCATTAGGAAAGTTCAGGATAACAGGCAAGGTTTGGAATTGAACGGCTTACATCAGCTGCTTGTTTATGCGGATGACGTGAATATGTTAGGAGAAAATCCACAAACGATTAGGGAAAACACGGGAATTTTACTGGAAGCAAGTAAAGATATAGGTTTGGAAGTAAATCCCGAAAAGACAAAGTATATGATTATGTCTCGTGACGAGAATATTGTACGAAATGGAAATATAAAAATTGGAGATTTATCCTTCGAAGAGGTGGAAAAATTCAAATATCTTGGAGCAACAGTAACAAATATAAATGACACTCGGGAGGAAATTAAACGCAGAATAAATATGGGAAATGCCTGTTATTATTCGGTTGAGAAGCTCTTATCATCCAGTCTGCTGTCCAAAAATCTGAAAGTTAGAATTTATAAAACAGTTATATTACCGGTTTTTCTGTATGGCTGTGAAACTTGGACTCTCACTCTGAGAGAGGAACATATAGGGTAAGGGTGTTTGAGAATAAGGTGCTTAGGAAAATATTTGGGGCTAAGCGGGATGAAGTTACAGGAGAATGGAGAAAGTTACACAACACAGAACTGCACGCATTGTATTCTTCACCTGACATAATTAGGAACTTAAAATCCAGACCTTTGAGATGGGCAGGGCATGTAGAACGTATGGGCGAATCCAGAAATGCATATAGCGTGTTAGTTGGAATACCGGAGGGAAAAATACCTTTAGGGAGGCCGAGACGTAGATGGGAGGATAATAATAAAATGGATTTGAGGGAGGTGTGGTATGATGATAGAGACTGGCTTAATCTTGCACAGGATAGGGACCGATAGCGGGCTTATGTGAGGGCGGCAATGAACCTTCGGGTTCCTTAAAAGCCATTTGTAAGTGAGTAAGTAAGTTCCATAAAACATTCCATCATCACCACGTGAATCATCAGGCTATTTTTTAGATTCATAATGTTAGGCCTATAATAACGGATATTTGAATGTACCTCTAAAAGATGTATTGTAATATATTAACAGTACTGTATGTTGTTTATTTTTTTCCCTCCGTAAAATCATATAAATTCCTAAACATAAGATTTAAAATACTATTTTAAAAAATCCTAAAACATAGATTGAAAAACCTAATTTTAGTTTCCTAAACTCTATAAATTCTGAGCTTGATAATGAGGTACATCACAGATCTTATATTTTAATACATGTAATGCAATCACGTCTTGGCCCTCTCGTTTAAGGTCAGACTTACTAACCCTTACTCCACAGTGGTGGACCTAATAGATGGTATTCAAACACAAAAATCTTTACTATGGCATATCTGACGTTATCGCCGCGCTCTCATGGTTAACATTCGGCAGGGCTTTGAGCGGCCTCGTGCATAACATTCGGCAGGTCTTTGAAATTTACTTGCATTATTGTTTTCAATTTCTTATGTCGCCGCTCCAATCACTCCCCTCAATTTCAATATTGCAATCAATAAGCTGCTTCCATTATTAAATGACACCTACTTGTCTAATCCACGAGGACTAAGACCGAGGTTGCAATGTCTTGTGCTGAGGACGAACATTAAGGTATGTGATTAATAGTACATTATGCAACGAGCCTATAATGATAGTAATTAAGACGTGAGTATGTTTGTTTATCAAACGAGCGCAAGCGAGTTTCATAATTTTCCTACGAGCGTCTTAATTACCATTATAGGCAAGTTTCATACGACTTTTTATGTTCGACCATATTTCTAACTTTAAATTATTCAGAAGTATTCATTTTATTCGCATCTGACTCAAGATCGGAAGTGACCTTGTGCATAGGTCGTAAATTGTGAGATGTGCGTAGACGCGAAAATATTGATTTTTTTCCGAGGAACAATAATGTCATTGACCTTGATATAATTTAGAGAATAACATGAACTAATTTTGATATAACCTGGAAAATGATTTAGAATTGAAAAACGTGATGACAAATTCAATTTATTTGAATATTATTTACAATTAACGCTAATTATTACAGTAACAGAACATAACCTTGTGCGACACTATTGGAATTCCAGCCTCCGTGACGTTTCCCTCGTTGTCTTTCGATTGCATATCCGAGAATAATCGAAAACCTGAGCTTTAATGAGTAGGTGTACTTTAATGACATGCATTAAAGGACTGCTACCAGGTGAATAATTACTACATTTTGGCATGGTCGAGCATAAAAATTATTATTAAAGAGTTATTATTAAAAGTTAAGAATGTCAGCGTACTCGTATATGAAATAATAATAATAATAATAATAATAATAATAATAATAATAATAATAATAATAATAGCCATTTAACAATATACAGTAGCGTGCAAATTAATCCGAACAACGTAATTACTTATGCAAAAACACTCAAACGGGATAAAAAAAAGGATCTAAGACATACCTCAGTAATTTATGTGGCCTCCCTTGTTCCTAATAACATCTCTGAGACGATTTGGCATGAATTCCACTAATTTTCCACAAATATTCTTCATTTCTTCATCGCGAAACCATACACCAATGAGGGCAGAAATCTTCTCCTCCTTTGTAGAACAATCCATTTTTTGCATTCTTCTTTTGCAAATTGACCACAAGTTCTCAATGGGGTTGATGTCGGGTGAGTTTCCTGGCCAGGGGAGTACCTGAACATTCTTCTTGTTGAAGAATTCTGTAGTTTTTCGAGACATATGGCATGGTGCCAGGTCTTGTTGGAACACACCTCTGCCATCCGGAAATGATTTTTGCAGCTGGGGTACGATTCTGGTTTCCAATAAGTGAATATATTTGTCAGAATTCATCATTCCCTTGATAGGTATTAATGCTCCAGGCCCTTCATGTGTAAAACAACCCCAAAACATTACTTTAGGGGGTATTTGGGTGCTTGTTGGAGATGAGCTGCTGTTACTTTTTCGGATCCTTTCCGTACGTAAGAAACACGGTGGCCGTGGACCTCGAAATGACACTCATTGGAAAAAGTACATTCTTCCAGTCATTCACTGTCCAGTGTTGATGTAATTTTGCCCACATTAAGCGTTTTTTGCACATAACAGGAGTTAGCAGTTGCTTCTTAATAGGCTTACGAGCCCTTCGTCCAGCTTCCAAAAGCCTACGCCGCACCGTTGTGACGTGGATATTCGCCCCAGTGCAGTGGTAGCCATTAACTCGCGGGTTAAGTCGACAGCAGTTAGTCTAGGATTTAATTTACTTTTCCTGACAATTAAAGGATCATCTGCAGGCGAAGTCTTCTTTTTCCGGCCACAGTTTCCTTTTTTCTGGGGTGTGATGGATCCAGTCTCCCTGTATCGTTTTATGATCGAAATAACAGTAGCCAAACCGATGTGACATTCTGCAGCAATTTGCCTCTGTGTCATAGAAGAATGCTCTGCTAATGTTATAATTTTAGACCGTTTTCGTGGAGTTGTATCCATTTGTGAAGACGACAGAATGCACACAGGATTGGAGTATTAAGTCTTCAACACAACTGAAATGCTTATAAGTACAAAATGTCACATATTATAAAAAAAAATAATGACAGACCTTCAACAATGGAATTACAAGTACTACAGATGTCAATTAAAGCGGTATGAGCAGTTGTGGGGCCAACAATGACAGAAAATGTAAAAATATGTCTTGTTCGCATTAATTTGCACGCTACTGTAACAAACTAGTGCTTATTCTTATCAAGGAAGTAGACGTGACAACGTGACGCTTAGAGTGAAACCTACAGAGCAACAATCGGCCGGCAAAATTATGTTTTAAAAGCACACCGCACGTTATTGTATGATGCCGACATGTTAACAATGAGAGCGCGGCGATAATACATAAAGCAAACTCCGATGAATTTCATAGTGGAAAAATAAATCCTCATCTGTGGACCAAAGATTGTAGGAAATATTAATACAGCAAATTGTATTTTCCGAGTGAACACAGCATAAAGACATCGTTAATTTCTTTGCACAGATATTTTCTGCATCTACTTCACAAAGTACGACGATCTTCTTTATTCACCGTCCCAAGGACTCAATTAATTACAGTACATCGTATGTATGTGCACATAATGGTTTTTCACTACATACGCTCGAAGTACAACATCTGCATAAGCAATTATAGTAACATAAGAGCTCTTTTACTAACATTTCGCAATATCTTAACCTCCTGTATGTCCTCAAAGAGAAGCTTATTGAATTGCTGGTAGCTCCAGGACTTCCTAGTACGTTTTTTGTGAAAGCACTCAAGTATATTACACTCCTATAAGAACTGTGGCTTTCATATCCTTGTATTATTGTTTCTCGCATTTTGTCAGATGGAGAATGTTTCTTTCTTTAGATACTGCGTCTTCCGCAAGTTTTTCATTTCAATAAAAACACGAAGGGATAACTTGCAGTACCAAACAGTTGTATTACCTGCCGAGAAAAACAGCTGATAATAATTGGAATACAGTGGGACAAATAAAAAATATAAAACCATGTGGCTTAGTGGATAGAGCGTCAGCAGTAGAGCTGAAAACCCCGGGTTCAAATCCTGGTGCCAGAGAGAATTTTTCTCTGTTCTACTCAGCTTTCATCATATGATGACGCAGAATTTCTGCACGGAAATATCGTATGTAACTTCGGTTACTTACTTACTGGCTTTTAAGGTTCCTGGAGGTTTGTTGCCGCCCTCACATAAGCCCGCCATTGGTCCCTATCCTGAGCAAGATTAATCCAGTCTCTACCATCATATCCTACCTCCCTCAAATCCATTTTAATAATATCTTCCCATCTACGTCTCGGCCTCCCCAAAGGTCTTTTCCTCTCCGGCCTCCCAACTAACACTCTATATGCATTTCTGGATTCGCCCATGCGTGCTACATGTCCTACCCTTCTCAAACGTCTGGATTTTATGTTCCTAATTATGTCAGGTGAAGAATACAATGCGTGCAGCTCTACGTTGTGTAGCTTTCTCCATTCTCCTGTAACTTCATCCCTCTTAGCCCCAAATATTTTCCTAAGAACCTTAATCTCTGTTCCTCTCTCAGAGTGAGAGTCCAAGTTTCACAACCATACAGAACTACTGGTAATATAACTATTTTATAAATTCTAACTTTCAAATTTTTTGACAGAAGACTAGATGACAAAAGCTTCTCAACCTAATAATAACAGGCATTTCCCATATTTATTCTGCGTTTAATTTCCTCCAGAGTGTCATTTATATTTTGTTACTGTTGCTCGAAGATATTTTAATTTTTCCACCTCTTCAAAAGATAAATTTCCAATTTTTATATTTCCATTTCGTACAATATTCTGGCCACAAGACATAATCATATACTTAGTCTTTTCGGGATTTACTTCCAACCCTATCGTTTTACTTGCTTCAAGTAGAATTTCCGCGTTTTCCCTAATCGTTTGTGGATTT
Source organism: Periplaneta americana (assembly GCF_040183065.1). Classification (NCBI taxonomy): domain Eukaryota; kingdom Metazoa; phylum Arthropoda; class Insecta; order Blattodea; family Blattidae; genus Periplaneta; species Periplaneta americana. Next base: position 176,988,708 of record NC_091121.1, on the reverse strand, counting down.
TCTCCTAACATATTCACGTCATCCGCATAGACAAGAAGCTGATGCAACCCGTTCAATTCCAAACCTTGCCTGTTATCCTGAACTTTCCTAATGGCATATTCTAGATGTAACTTCAGTACATCATAATAATATAAAAAAAAAATTACATTTTCTTACGCATTTATCACAATTGTACAAAACACCCACTCTTTTAAATCTTTAAGACTGTACATTAGGATGCAAAATTAAACAGTAAAGAATCAAATTCCTAAAGTTGTTGTAATAAGTGGATAAGAATGATGTAATTTCTAAGTAAAAATTGAAAAACAAAATCTGTACAAAGTAATTAACAACATAGTTTTAGCTTCAGAACCCTAGCCAATTACAGAAATGACACGTCTGAATAGTTTATTCTCTATTTGTGATATCTTTTACCCTTAAAACTAAAGAAAAAAGGTATTTATGCTCGACCATGCCGAAATGTAGTAATTATACAGCTGGTAGCAGTCCTTTAATGGACCTCATTCAAGTGCACCTATTCATTAAAGTTCAGGTGTTCCACCAATCAGAAAACACCAATGTAGCAATATGAAAGCGCAAGTATCGATTATTCTCGGATATGCAATCGAAAGACAACTAGCGAAACGTCACGGAGTCTGGAAATCCAATACTGTCGCAGAAGGTTATGTTCTGTTACTATAATAATTAGCGTTAATTGTAAATAATATTCAAATAAATTCAATTTGCCGTCTCGTTTTTGAATGTCTAATTCAATTTCAAGGTTATATCAATATTAATGTTTATTTTACTCTCTACATTATATAAAGGTTAATGACATTTGTTCCTCGGAAAAAATCAATACTTTCGCGTCTGCGCACATCTCACAATTTACGAGATATTGCATAAGGTCAGTTCCGCTCCCCAGTCAGATAAGAATAACATGAATACTTATTAATAATTTCAAGTTAGAAGTATGGTCGAGCATAAAAAGTCGTATGAAACTTGCCTATGAAAATTATGAAACTCGCTTGCGCTCGTTTCATAAACATACTTGCGTCTTAATTACTACCATTATAGGCTTGTTGCATAATGTACTGTTTACTAACAATTTCAAATTAATGTAACTTTGAAAATATTGAGATTAGGACAAATGTTTATATGACATTTTTTACTCAGAATGTCTTCGGAAATAAGCTCCGTAAGTGACTGTAAATCCTTGTGAATCACCCTGTATATAAAAATGGATTTAAATCTTGTATAAAAGAAATGATAAAAGAAGAACTAACAAAACAAACTATGAAAAAATTACTCAATCTGCCGATCGCCTTAAAGAGTACTGAACAGATAGTAGGGAAACAGATTTCAGCCTCTCCCGAAGAAGAAGAAGAAGAAGAAGAAGAAGAAGAAGAAGAATCTAATATACAAGGCTCAAACCAGGAGACGAGCCATTTCCCGCCGATTTGCTGGAGGGGAAATGTCCTAATCAGGACTCTGATATCTTAAATAGAATAATTCGCTGCTGAGTAGGTTTAGACGAAAATAGAGAGAAGAAGCCGCACAGATAGGAAGGTTAGCATAGAGTCTAAATTATTATAAAGGAAATCAGACTGGCACTCGCGGAAGAAAGTTAACTATTAAGTTTCAATTATGCATATAGCACAGCTGAAGCGTTAATGAAGATGCATTTTTAAGTATCTCTGTAAAACCCGATAAGAAGACGGGTGAGAGAAATAGAGGAGACAACTGTCTGGGACGGCAGAATTTTTAACTTGCCTCGTCAGTCATTTCTCTTCCCTCAGGCAGCGTTTGTGAGTTTCCAAAACATCTAGGGTGCTATTCATAGACATTTCGCTAGCCCGCGCTACGAGCGTGCTAAACTAGCCCCGACTATCGACTGATTACTTGTACAGGATTCATATCATATCATATCATATCATATCGCTAACACTGGTTTATGAATACGAAAAATGTTAGTTTGCTGATCATCCACCGGAAGCCCGCGCTAAGAATGTCTATGAATACGGCCCTAGGATCTGAGGGTGAACATATATGAACAGGTCCACCGAGTTAGCTCTGTGGTAGCGCGTCTGCCTCCAGATTAGCCGACCCGGGATAGATTCCCGGCGGGGTCAGAGATTTTCGTGTAAAATTTCTACCTCGGGACTAGGAGAGATGGCGGTGCACAACTTCTAATCACTAAATTGTGCACCAATATGCCTGGGTTAAATCCCAAATCTCTCCGCAGTGCATATGAAGAGAAGGCATTTGTCACTGTTGATAGTGATTCATCCATCGGACGGGGACGTTAAGCCTGGCGACTCCCTTGGTGCTATTCGACAGGAGTAGGCTACGTGCCGGCACCGAGTTTCCCCTTCTCTCCTATCCTATTATTCTTCTCATCCATTCCCTACTCTACACTTATGACTAGGGCTAGGATTTTGATGAAATTGCCTCTTTTTTCTAGTAAGCCAGAAACACAGCTGATTTAGTATTTATATGTTATGTGATAAACTGAATATCTTGGAGCAACAGTAACAAATATGAATGACACTCGGGAGGAAATTAAACGCAGAATAAATATGGGAAATGCCTGTTATTATTTGGTTGAGAAGCTTTTGTCATCTAGTCTGCTGTCAAAAAATCTGAAAGTTAGAATTTATAAAACAGTTATACTACCGGTTGTTCTGTATGGCTGTGAAACTTGGACTCTAACTTTGAGAGACGAACAGAGATTGAGGGTTTTTGAGAATAAGGTTTTTAGGAAAATATTTGGGGCTACAAGGAATGAAGTTACAGGAGAATGGAGAAAGTTACACAATGCAGAGCTGCATGCATTGTATTCTTCACCTGACATAATTAGGAACATTAAATCCAGACGTCTGTGATGGGCAGGGCATGTAGCATGTATTGGCGAATCCAGAAATGCATATAGAGTGTTAGCTGGGAGGCCAGATTGGAAAAGATCTTTGGGAAGGCAGAGACTTAGATGGGAAGATATATTAAAATGGATTTGAGGGAGGTGGGATGTGATGATAGAGACCGGATTAATCTTGCTCAGGATAGGGACCAATGGCGGGCTTATGTGAGGGCGGCAATGAACCTCCGGGTTCCTTAAAAGCCAGTAAGTAAGTAAGTAAGTAAGTGATAAACTGAATGTTTTAAGGCATATTTGTTAGGGCAGCGTTGTCAGACACAGCCTAAACGGAGCGGAGCGCTCCACTATAACTCGTTGCGAGCTCCGGTGCTTCCACAGACATAAGCAAGTTCACGCTCCGACTGGACATCTCTAGCACCACAACCGGTTTCGGAGCTTACAACTCTGACACTAGTGTGTTAGGGCATTTTTTGTTTTGCATTTTTTGCATGTATCAACGCATAAGAGCATATTTTGTTTTATTCGGTAATTTTTAAGCATTTTCATTTAATTTTGGCCATAATGTAAAACAATTTTTATATCCTTCGATATTTTCTCTACATACAGTATTTTGTCCATTAATATCCATTACTTTTTATAATATTTTAATCGTTTTTCTACACAAATATTGCCATTTTAACGTAGTACACCCCATGTAATGGATCAGTCCAACCACCCCTTCAATATAGACTCCTCTATGCCTGCTAGTTCCGGATAAGAGTGGCCTTGTGGTGGACTACATGGAAACTACATCAGGTAAAATAATTAATTAAAGTGTACTACTTAGAAAAATTATGTAAAACTAAATAAACTTAAATGTTGGTACTAGAATTTAATTTAATTAATAGTCTAAATATTAAGCAGAACAAAACCTCTTTCCCTACTAAGCCAATTAATTATATAAGATAAATTTTTAGGGTATTCTTTTAAGATTTTTAGGTCATAAATGCGTTGTTTTTAGGACATTGTTTCATGATTTATAAGTCATCAAAATCCTAGCCCTACTTATGACAAACACACATACACTCATCCTAGTACACTATAACTCTTCATAGATACGCATTACGCACAGCGTGGCCCGCCGAAGTGGTGTGCAACTTGAAAATGGGTTACAGTTCTCCCATCTATCCGCAGTATTTGGAATTCGAATCACATCAGTGAAGTGGGTAGGCATTTGATGTACACTTAGCTGCAAAAAGAATGGGCCGGCCGACAATTTCTAAGTTCCAGAGGCATACATTGCGCATGCTCGTCTCGTCAACGCCGTAGTTCACCAGGTGACACATAATTAAACCATTTAAATTTGCTGTATTTTGTTTAAGAGGCTAAAATATGTAATAAAATCGAATGGCGGGTTGATTCTAGATACATCAAGGCCCTTGAAGAGTGAAATAATAATAAAATTGATAAATACAAAATCGACCGGAGCGAATATGAACAGGAAAACCATGTATTATGCCGAACTGATATAATCAGTTGCAGTAGCGTAAGTTGTTACGGCATTGGTATATTGAACAAGTTAGTACCGTAGTAGCTCTAGGTTCGAATTTCCCCCAATCTTCTTTTTTTTATTACAAATTTGCCATCATATGTGTCTCGCAAAGCTATAATTATGTGGCGATATATCTTAGAATATGCCCAAACTCTAATAATAATAAACCTCCCTCTCTCTTTCAAGCAATACTGCTATCTGTTAATATAACGTTCTGTCTCGTCATTATGCTTGAAGATGGCACAGAAACAATAACTGCCCTGGTTCGCATAGGTTATTCTGCGTATGCTACTCTCCGACAGGACTTCGATTGGAGAAATGTCATTTCCTCCGACCAGGTAATTGTCTCCAGTAACATTCTGTGTGTGCTACTCTCCGACAGGACTTTGATTGGAGAAATGTCATTTTCTCCGACGAGGTAATTGTCTGCAATAGCAATGATAGTACTGCCCTAGTTTATTGTATGAATGACCACCGATACGCTTCGCGTGAGGGTCGCGTGTTGGCAGTGGATGTCATACGATGGGGCAGGACTTCTGGAACGCATCCACGGCCTGTTTACGGCAGAAGTCTACGAACATATTTTGGCAAATGTAATGATCCCTTCCTCCCGAAAACGATATCCAGAAGGAACACTTTTCTTCCAGCAGGGTAATCATCCGATACACACCGCCAACCGGGTTCAAAGATGGTTTACGAGGAGGCGTGATGTCGACCCAGTCGACTGGCCTCCAGATTCACCAGATATGAATCCGATTCAAAATTTGTGGGCTGCAGTCAAAAGGATCCTACGCTCTAATTGGGCAGAACAACCACCCGTTCGGACACCTGAGGAATTATGGGACAGAATTCTAGATGCAAGGGAGAAGATGGCCAAGAATTTAGACCTGTTCCATAACCTTGTGGACTCCATGCCGCGCAGAATGTGGGCAGATGTTGACGCAGGTGGTTTGTGGACGAGATACTAGTCCCCACCACAGCCTTGTTTTGTTAATATATTAACAAATTTTTTGTTTTTGTTAATTTAATTATTTATCTGTGTTTGATATGCGTCCGTTTTTTTTAGGATGTGAAACAAGTATTTTTGTCTATATAGAACAGGTTTCACCTATTAATAGCCCACAGGTAATGGGCAATAATATTTTTACAAGGTAGGCATAACGAAGTTTGTTAACAAATGCCATTTCACATTTAAACTAATAAATTAAGTAAAAGTTAAAATAAAAATAATAATTTTACCGCATCAGGAGGCGAACTCACAACCTCTAGTACAGATGTCAGACTTCTTACCAGTGGGCCACACACTGCTCGTAAGGTTTACTACATTATAGACCGACGACTTTCAATGAAGAGACACCACAGCAATGCCTTGCAGTGGGTTACGTTTACACGAGTGAACCGCCCGATAGAACTTATCATTTCTATCGACCAAGAGTCGGCCCATTCTTTTTGCCGCTAAGTGTACACCCACACACATGTGTTTGTGATGTTTAGTCAAATGTTCAAAGACAGTTCCGAACCTCAGTAGTGATATATATTATTTTATGCTCGACTATGCCGAAATGTAGTAATTATACACCTGGTAGCAGTCCTTTAATGCATGTCATTAAAGTACACCTACTCATTAAAGTTCAGGTGTTCAGCCAATGACAAGTCAGCTTTGTACCGTTATATCGATTATTCTCGGATATGCAATCGAAAGAAAATTAGCGAAAAGTCACGGAGGCTGGAAATCCAATGCTGTCGCAGAAGGTTATGTTCTGTTACTATAATAATGAGCGTTAATTGTAAATAATATTAAAATAAATTCAATTTGTCATCTTGTTTTTCAATTCTAAATCACTTTCCAGGTTATATCAGAGTAATCTTCATCTTATTCTCTGCCAAGTCAATGACATTCGGCCTCGGAAAAAATCAATTCTTTCGCGTCTGCGCATACTCACAATTCAGGTCAGTTCGCACATAACCATAAGAAGACCTAATTTTAAATAATTTCAAGTTAGAAATATGGTCGAGCATAAAAAGTCGTATGAAACTCGCCTATAATGGTAATTAAGACGTTCGTATGAAAATTATGAAACGAGCACAAGCGAGTTTCATAAACAATCATACTTGCGTCTTAATTATTACCATTATAGGCTCGTTGTATAATGTACTATTAATGTACCGAAGTACATATGATATTTCCATGCAGATATTCTGCGTCATCATACGATGAAAGAGTAATGGAACGGAGAAAAATTCTCTCCGGCGCCGGGATTTGAACCCGGGTTTTCAGCTCTACGTGCTGATGCTTTATCCACTAAGCCACACAGGATACCCACCCCGGCGTCGGACAGAATCGTCTCAGATCAAGTTCCAACTCTCTTTCATCGTATGATGACGCAGAATATCTGTATGGAAATATCATATGTACTTCGGTACATTAAAATAATATATATGATATGCATAAATCACTCCGTGATTTAAGACGGCGCTTATTCCGTCGGATCCCGGCCAACTAGCCACTCATAACGAGTGCACCTCAGCACATGTGTGGACTTCAGTCCTACGTTCATAGACATCTATGACGTAGTGCAGAGGGCGACCACTAGAGGGAACCCAAGAGTTGGAACTTGATCTGAGACGATTCTGTCCGAAGCCGGAGTGGGTATCCGGTGTGGCTTAGTGGATAAAGCGTCAGCACGTAGAGCTGAAAACCCGGGTTCAAATCACGGCGCCGGAGACAATTTTTCTCCGTTCCATTACTCTTTCATCTCACTAGTGATACCAAAGCATCACTTATGAGGCAACTAGGTCAGGAGATTATGAGGTAGTGTGGCCAGTTATTTTTTATGAACAAAATATTGGGAATAAACTCGAGAATTTAGGGACTTGTTTGCTCGAATTACGCTGGTGAAAATAAAACAAGCCAACTTCGAAATATCTGTAAAGGCATAGGAGTGTAGTAAACGAGATGGTACTTTTTTTTGCGGATGATGTCACTAAAATATCAAAATTGGAAAATGTCACAATATTCAAATGACCAAAACCTCCACTTCATTTATATTTACATCGTTCAGTAGTTTCTTTGGCATTCTCGAGGAACATTTACATCGAAAAGTCAAATATTGTAACCTATATTTTGATACGAGTAATTATAGTCCGACCATCCGATCTGTGCCCTCGTAAGATATGCGAAATGAATCTTAATTCCTTTTCAGCGTCGGCAATTCATTTCTCCCCCTGTATTCCCATTTCTCTCTTTTCTATCCCTCTCTCTTTCTCTCCCCCACTATTCACAATTTTGAGCCTTCTTGCGGGACAGTTTATTTGCACTTGCAGTCCAGTGTTGTCAACTCAACATGAATACTGTAGCACGGAGTGGTGAAAGAAATATTATTAAGCAAGTAATAGCATTTTGCATAAGTCAATCAGCGTCATTAGACCTACTTAAATTAAATTATGAATAAGTAATAATTAACCTTACAGTATTATAAGCAATATTCAAGAGACATGATACTGTTTGACGGAAGTTTGGCAACATCCCTATTCAGCAAGGTTCGTGGCCTGCTGTTTGGCGTAGTGGGAGAGAAACGGGTGGAATGGGGTGAGTAGAGGCGTTAACTTTTCAAAGAACGACGACAGCGCTGAAGGGGCATAGATTCGATGGTCCGACAATATTAACAATATACTGCTTTCACATCTGATTGTCTTCGCTTGCTGGCAATATAAGATGGTTATTGGCATATAAATTAGTATTAAATATATGTTTGAATTTTAAAATTTAATAACGTGAACATTATTTCTGTAGGTCAGATTACTTCATGTATATTCTGTAATCGCTGATGTACAGGTAATGTCATTAATTTCAGGTGGTTATTCTTTCAGACATTTCAAACAAAAGTTTTAATACAATTTTTCTCATTTTAATCCCTTCCGAGATCAAAATTGTTTTATATTAAACATTTCGTGGCGTGTTTTGGGAAAGCCTTTGATTCAATTCACAAAATGCTCAGTCAGTTTAATAGACAGGAAATTATGGTAATAAATATGTATGTATGTAAATGTTAATGTTATGTTTTATTTAACGATGCTCGCAACTGCCGAGGTTATATCAGCGTCGCCGGTGTGCCGGAATTTTGTCCCGCAGGAATTCTTTTACATGCCAGTGAATCTACTGACATGAGCCTGTCGAATTTAAGCATATTTAACGCCATCGACCTGGCCCGGCATCGAACCCGCAACCTCGGGCATAGATGACCAGCGCTATACCAACTGCGCCAACCAGGCCGACAGTATGTATTTATTTATTAACACTACAATTTGGTATAGATCCGGTGGCAGTGATATATTTTTTATTTTAGTAGGTTATTTTACGACGCTTTATCAACAGCTTAGGTTATTTAGCGTCTGAATGAGGTGAAGGTGATAATGCCGGTGAAATGAGTCCGGGGTCCAGCACCGAAAGTTACCCAGCATTTGCTCATATTGGGTTGAGGGAAAACCCCGGAAAAAACCTCAACCAGGTAACTTGCCCCGACCGGGAATCGAACCCGGGCCACCTGGTTTCGCGGCTAGACGTGCTAACCGTTACTCCACAGGTGTGGACGGCAGTGATATATAATATACAATAATAATAATAATAATAATAATAATAATAATAATAATAATAATAATAATAATAATATTGCAATAATTACATAACATTACAATAATTACAATAACACAATTACAATATTACAGCAATTAAAAATTAAAATAAACGTAAATTCAATTCTAACTGTAAATAAATAAATAAATAAATAAATGTAATAAATCTTGATTGAAAGCATTTTAGTTTCGTCGTTTAAATGTGCAGAAATTTGATCGGAACAAACATAATCTTTCGTTCTGGAAAGTACAAGTTGTTTTGTAATTCTGTTGTACTTCACCCCCTCGACACAACTTTTCAAAATTATTTTTTATACCATAATATATAAATTCGGGTATGTTCGATAAGCTAAACATACATATGTATAAGCTATTAATGAAATATTCCATTTTGTTCTTTAATACTTTCAAATGTACGCGTTTAGAGAATATTTTACGAAACTATATTTCTGTAGTAGAAATATTTCAGTAATTAAAAGTTTTTGTTTAATAAAATATTATAAATAAAAATATCGCATTTTAAAACAAATGAGAATAAAATACTATAATTTGGTTGTTGTTTGTTGTTTAGTCAACTGTCCGAAGACAGGTCTGAACCTCACAAGTGATACCAAGAAGACACCACTTATGAGGCAACTAGGCCAGGAGATAATGGGGTAGGGTGGCCAGTTCATTTCCCTCTCCATTATATACATCGCCCACTAGTTACATATTACACTAGTCAGACTTCAGATTCATACAAACAATCATTCTTCTTCTGACACACTCGTCAAGTAAGATAGTGACATGTATACTACCTCATAATATATTTATATATCAGCTAGAACCTCAATCAAAGGCTACGCTTTGGTAATAACCTCAAATTTAAAATAATTATATATTATCATAATCATATTGAACGTTGTAGCAATTTTTACGAGGTATATGCAGCTTATAAGTAACTAAGTATGGACACTTCGCGTCGGTACCCTTGATGTAACCGGACTGATTTCAATGACCTTCAAGCCAGCTAGAGCGTGAGATTCTGCTTTCTCCCTAGAGTTGACACTGACATCACACCAGCTAGCAGTCGACACAGCGGAAATATAACACATAATTAATACGTCTAAATACATTATGTACTCAAATAAAATAAACTGGATCCATAAAATAATAAATCCGTCATTAACTGTAATGTCTAGACTCTAGAGTTCCTTTATAATGAGAGATGAGACATTGACCCCAACAACAATTAAAATATGTAATGATTTGATAGCAGTGAAAATGGAAAAACGAAACTCCTATGAGAAGTAAAACTATATACTTATATTATATTATATACAAATATTAAACGAATTTGATACATAATTTTATAATGTATTATATTATTTTATAATATAATTTATTATATCTGAAATATAAAAAATTATTATTACTACTAGTTTGTCACTGAGAAATAAGGAAAAGCTGTTAACTTGAATTTATTTGAAGCAAACCGTTACTGGATTATGCAATAAGGTAGACGATGTTTGGATCCTGTGTCTCAACTCTATACTCAATTATTATCTTAGCGTATGCTCGATTACACCTGTCAAAACCCTGGACATTGTGCAGTCACGTACATTGTGCAGCTGTCTCTGTTCGATGTGCACTTTCTATTCCCCTACCTGCAGGGAGTGAATCGCCTTGGAGGGGAAAGGGACAGGGCTTTACAATACCTGCAGCAGTTTTTGTTTCAGTAACACAGTTTCAGTACGAGTGCCGATTTGGCTGTCTGTGAATGAGTTATGATAAATAAAGTGAGGAGTTCACAGATAACGGAGAAGAGAAATTACGAATCATATAACATAATTGTTATAAAGTTTTCCTCAGCCAACAATAATAAGTATTTTAAAATGAAAGGCTTTCATCAGCCTATGTCGAGGTAATAGTGTTGTGAGGTGACAATTTAGATCAGATTAGTAAAGTTCTCAAAATATGATATTGCCAGCGCTTATTTCTTAATCAGTACTCTCACGGCAAAACGTACTTGACAATGGCGTTGTTTTGGAGTCTGTACTAACTCAGCCATCAAAGGTTAGACGACTTACGACTTTCGTTTCATAAACTGGTAAGCGATGAGAATGTAGTGAGGAATACATGTGAGGCTCTTGAGGTTGTAAGGAGAGAAGAAAACAGCTATTTGCAAGGTGAAAAAAATTTCTGGAAAAAATATATAGGCCTAATGGCAAATTTTCCATCTCACGTCACAATATTAATTCAATATACTTATATTAATAAAGCAGGGCACGTATGGGCGAATCCAGAAATGCATATAGAGTGTTGGTTGGGAGACCGGAGGGAAAAAGAACTTTAGGGAGGCCGAGACGTAGATGGGAGGATAATATTAAAATGGATTTGAGGGAGGTGGGGTATGATGATGGAGACTGGATTAATCTTGCACAGGATAGGGACCGATGGCGGGCTTATGTGAGGGCGGCAATGAATCTTCGGGTTCCTTAAAAGCCATTTGTAAGTAAGTAAGTATATTAATAAATCTTTAAATCTGACATAAAGAGAATATCGTCGCTTCACAGCTTGTGAACTACACTTTTAATTTCTTTGAGTAACGCTTCCAACTCTTCGATACTTGCTCTCGACGTTTTCAAATAAACTATATGTGAATTTAAATTCTAAGTTTAATTTATATTTATTAATATTAATATTAATTTATATTGACATACAGCAAACAAATGATTTCAGTGTAAAAACTTCACAATGTCCTACTGCATGTAATTAATTGGGAGTATAATATTTTCTTCAATATTTGTGCACCAATGGTCACAGTGAATAATAATACTCGACGAACAATGAAAGAGTAGGGTCTATTACTTTAAAATAATTAGTACCTACTAAGTAAAATGAAATACTTGTTCGTTTCTTGTTGTTTCGAAATTACTGCAATTTTTTTTCTTCAAATACTGTATAAATATCATATTAATAAATTATACTTTACCAACCATTACTTTGTGAAGTATAACTGAGTAAGCCTAAAGTTTCTTGTATTACAATTGTCAAATATAGACACTGATAACTGTGTTTTTTTCGTTCCGCTAACTATGTTTATAATGTCCAAATGCCTATTTAATCCAACCCTAGAAGAGCAGAATAGATTATTGTACACCCCTCCAGCTAAGAACGGGTAAGAGCAACGCCTGATTGATGCAACCTGCACAGACCGGCGGTCCGCACTCATAACTGCACATTAGAGTCTGATTCCTGACATGCCTGCACTAACCTCTAGCGCTTGAAAGTGGAACTAAACGCCGGCGCACAGAGAAACAAAACCCGGGAAAATTCTCTCCGTATTTATTTATTATTTTATAATTTATTGGCATCTTGTGTTAACAAATGAAAAAAAGCCAAAACAGAAAAACCTATGGACAAAATACGTGTCCATTCTGTATAATTCCTATTCGCTGGTATATGTATTGGAAAATTGTGTTCAGAAGCCTAGCAGACAATTGTGTATATATAATAAATGCTAGCCTTTGTCGATTTTTAAAATTATCAGTACATAGCATCAGACTACTCAGAACCATCTGGCAGACGGGAAAAGCGTGTTTCACACATTATACATATTTCAACACACACATACTCATACACATGCTATACGTCACTGTTGATGTATCTCAATAATATAAAAAGGGGTCATGCAATTTTATACGTTGGAAAATACAGTCTACTTTTACACCCACGTGCGATATGCTGTACAATTGTGATGTTTCATTATGAGGATAACACGTAGCTCCAGCAAAAAATATTCCATCTCTCGCTTAATCCTGTCTTTTACGTTTCGTGCAGTTAATTTGCAAAATTATTCACAAAGACCGAGTAGCCACATTTTACTGTCCGAGGACTCGACTGCTGGATGATAATGCAGGTCTAAACAAAGGGAAAGCATTAATTGGAAAGTAGACCGTAATTTGGATGTCCTTTTTGTACAAAATAGTGCTTGTATTACTACTGTCATATTTAAGTTAACGAGGCGTGATCCGTGACGTCAGTATTAAGGGCGGAAATGTCTGAAGTGGGCCTTTGATGTAGAGTCCCAGGTAGGCTTCTATGATAATTACAATTATATCTAATTTGTTTGGTTTTTACATTGTCTCATGCAACTGGGGTAAAATCAGGATGAATTTTAACTGCATTTTTGAGCTGAACAAAATCCTAATATGACAGATTTGCACGGGACACTCCTGTTACTTGGCTATCATATGGCAACTAATCTGTAAATTACGCGGGGTGTGTATATATATATAATATTTTTATATAATACTAGCCGTACCCGTGCGCTCCGCTGCACCCGTTAGAAATAAATATAAAGTAATTACATAATTAAAATAGGACATTTGATCCAGGGAAAATTCGTGTTTGATATAAGGATAAATCGTTTATTATGTTACTTAATTTAAATTGTATTTCATAATTAAAATGCGATCATTTTGATCCAGAGACCACTCACTTGGTCATAAAAATTATTTTAGGAAATACAGGAAACGAATGTACAGAATAGCCTACCACGTTTTCTGTGCATAAGCAGCTATTTTAATCTTACCTGTCCTCGATTCACTCAAAATTATACAAATCAGTTAATTTAGCTTCTGATATTACTTCATACGAACACAGAAACATTATCTGTAGGCTATCTTTCATAGCTTTCGATTGTTGCTGTCCAAGGTTCCTTATAGACGAAGTCATTTGTTTTTTAATTCATTACACGGCCTTATATGGCAGTTATTTTAATTTTAAAACTCATTTATCTCATTAAATATCAGTCGTATCAAACTTTTTCAAGGAATAAAACTTATCGGAAATTATTTTTAAAGAAACGTTTGTTATGTAACATTTTTCACAAAAATCAGTAATAAGCGAGGTATTTCGATTTATTTAATTCAGCCCCCCTTATAACCCCCCTTTTAAATAATGTATTTTGAATGCCATATAGCGTAAAATCTAAGTTACAACGAACTTAATTTATATTCCAATTTTCATCGAAATCCGTTCAGCCATTATCGCGTGAAAAGGTAACAAACATACGTACATACAGACAGACAGACATACAAACAACAATTTCAAAAAAACGATTTTCGGTTTCAGGGTGGTTAATTGTATATGTTAGGACCAATTATTTTTGGAAAATCGAAAATTACCAGAAAAATTTCGGCTACTGATTTATTATTAGTATAGATTCTTATTGAATTTGGTATTCCCAAGAAACTAGTTCGATTAATTAAAATGTGTCTTAGTGAAACTTACAGCAGAGTCCGTATAGGCCAGTTTCTATCTGATGCTTTTCCAATTCACTGCGGGTTAAAGCAAGGAGATGCACTATCACCTTTACTTTTTAACTTCGCTCTGGAATATGCCTTTAGGAAAGTTCATGATAACACAGAGGGCTTGGAATTGAACGGGTTACATCTGCTTCTTGTCTATGCGGATGACGTGAATATGTTAGGACAAAATACACAAACGATTAGGGAAAACGCGGAAATTGTAATTGAAGCAAGTAAAGCGATAGGGTTGGAAGTAAATCCCGAAAAGACAAAGTATATGATTATGTCTCGTGACCTCAATATTGTACGAAATGGAAATATAAAAATTGGAGATTTATCCTTCAAAGAGGTGGAAAAATTCAAATATCTTGGAGCAACAGTAACAAATATAAATTACACTCGGGAGGAAATTAAACGCAGAATGAATATGGGAAATGCGTGTTATTATTCGATTGGGAAGCTTTTGTCATCTAGTCTGCTGTCAAAAAATCTGAAAGTTAGAATTTATAAAACAGTTATATTACCGGTTATTCTGTATGGTTGTGAAACTTGGACTCTCACTTTGAAAGAGGAACAGAGATTAAGGGTGTTTGAGAATAAGGTTCTTAGGAAAATATTTGGTTCTAAGATGAAGTTACAGGAGAATGGAGAAAGTTACACAACGCAGAACTGCACGCATTGTATACTTCACGTGACATAATTAGGAACATAAAATCCAGACGTTTGAGATGGACAGGGCATGTAGCACGTGTGGGCGAATCCAGAAATGCATATAGAGTGTTAGTTGTGAGACCAGAGGGAAAAAGATCTTTGGGGAGTCCGAGACGTAGATGGGAAGATAATATTAAAATGGATTTGAGGGAGGTGGGAAATGATGGTAGAGACTGGATTAATCTTACTCAGGATAGGGACCAATGGCGGGCTTATGTGAGGGCGGCAATGAACCTCCGGGTTCCTTAAAAGCCAGTAAGTAAGTAAGTAACTTTAATAGTGGCAACACTGCTGTAAAAGCGAAAAGAGACGGAGTTAATTGTTATCACTTCTGCCACATGTTAGTCTATGTCTGCCTCCCTCCCCTCTAAATGGACTCTTCCGTCCGACGCACAGCGCATGCGCTGTAGAGATTTCAAGTTAGTCTCCTGTTAGTTACAGCTCTCTAAGCGCGTTGTGTTTCGCCATGTTTACAAAGCAGGAACAGCGATTTTGGCTGAAAATTCAATCTGCCCGTGGTTGCACAGCACGACAATTCCATGACGGTCTTCTTGAGGCATGTGGAGAGACGACGTTACCATATAGGACTGTGGCGAGGTGGGTTCGAGCCTTCAACGAGGGTCGTGACAGCGTGGAAAACTGGCTCGGCCAGGTCGTCCGAGTGTTAGTGAAGAGTAAGTGAACTTTTTCAGAGCAACAACCAAATAAAGTTTTATAATTCACGAAGGAAATTATAGAATTCTACAAGAAATAAAATATATACTTAATCCTAAAGGAAATATTCTTTACAAAGCCCTTGCACTACAACAGCAATAACGTATGTGCAAACATTCATAGTGTTAATAAACAAAATACAACCAGGGGCCTGTTTCTCAAAACTCACGTACTAGTAATACTAGTCTGTACAGTAGTAATAATAGTTTGTTTTACAAGTCTGTGTTTCTAGAAACTACAAGGGTGAAGTAGTAGTTACCAGTTCACAGACTAGTAATATTGGTCGATTTCACCAGTTCCTAAGAGATTCTGTTTCTCAAAATGCTAATCTAGTTGATTATACTAGTATTCAACGGGAATATTCCTACAAGACTCTAAAGACTGGTGATTTCTATATTATCAGTTACCAGTGGCAATCTTTCTCAGATAATCAAAACCAAATATTGTAGTTATTTTTTAAATATATGTGGTTTAGTGATTCCGATTGAAGTAGTAAAGAAGTTGTTGTGAGAAGAGCTAAAACTATATCGAGAAAGAACAATTATTATCCCTTTACAGGAGCATTGTTTAAATATAATGAACGGTTTAAATAAAGTGCTGAAAAACTTGGAGAGTTGTTAAATATAGTGGGACCTGCCATAACAAGACAAACAAATAGAAGTCATGCATTATCAGCAAAGCTTCAAATACAAATTGCTCTACAAATCGAGATGTTGATTATTTTCCAATGCCATCTGGTTTTTCTGCCTTAGACCAGCAACACATGCAGAATTTTTTTCCTAATAATCTGATACCAATTCATCAACTGTAGTAATTTTTGCTGGCTTTCCTCCTCCACTGCCAGTTCTTCTGACATTGTCAACTTTAGCCTACAAATTAAATACAAAACGACATTAATTTACGAACAGATCAAACATAAAACTGAAAAAAAAAAAAAATAGCGAATTTTTCAAGTCATAAGTGGCATTCATGTCGCCAGTAGACCCACTAGCTACATAATGTGTTCATATTATTATACTGTGAACTTGAATTGGTACTCGTCAAAGTTGCTTTCTTAATGTTGGGCCAGTAAGTGTCCCTAACGTATGCATAATCTTTGTTCTGAGGTATCAGTTCCATAGCCTCACATATTACAAATTTTTTTGGCCATTCGTTTACATTATCATGTTTTGTTATTATGTTTGAAAAATCACCGAATGATATATTCTTTGATTCATTAATCATATTGAGTATAGTTAATTTGCTTTCAATTGATGGAATTTCAAGAGAAGAGAGAAGTAAGAACCAAAACACAAACAACTTAGCTTTCTAACCTCAAATAACAATACCTACCAGTGGATATAAACAAATGAACTCAATCAGCTGACTAGTGAAAAATTGTCACAAGTTACTAGACTGGTAAAATAGTTTGAGAAACAGAATCTACTAGAGCTGGTGAAATATACTCTGGTAACTAGTAATTGGTGAACTACTAAACTAGTATTTTTGAGAAACAGGCCCCAGGTAACAATTTTCATCATACTTGTAGACAGTACAATTGGATGGAGATGCGCTACAATAGACTAATGGACTTTTTCTTTAAATTGAGATATTTGCACAAATTTGTTCTTGCCTGGATTATTTAACTCTCAGAAAAAAAAAAACAAGAATGCGATGTCTGCACTCTGTTGACAATAATAAGCAAAATTCGTTTATTAAATAACATTGGTTTATTTATTTTGCTTTGCAATATTAACTCAACTGCTGGACTATAGTATACTATATAGCCACCACTCAGTAAAATATAGAAATCAAAATCTAATTTAAGTTATTCTCTACATCTACCCCAAAACGTTTCACTTTCATATCATCAATATAGCATTAATATGTATAATTAATGAAAAATAGTCACATCACGGCATTAACTACAATAATATTTCATTTCTAATAATAACAATGTCATCAAACCACCTCAAGTTTTGTAGTTTTTAATATCCAATACACAGCTGTACCCAGAAAATTACACACCACAGAATCGAACCTGTAAATTATTTTTTAGTAAGTTAAGTTTTTAATAAGAAATTTAATTTGAGCTCTAAATATGTCAGTATTCTTGCAGATCATGGCCTTCGTGTAATATTGTTTACTGTAGTGTGTTTTGTTTTATTCTGAAATGCAACACGGCCGACTTGATGCTCGCTTCGCTTCTCCTGAATGCAATTAGCTAGTTCTCAAAACTGACGACAGATGGATTTTGGAAAATAGGAAAATTATGTAGGAAAATTGACATTTCACTGAAAACTACGATTTTTCTGAAAAACTTTGAGTTCCAAGCTTCAAAATGAGGGGCCATTTATTAAAATCCGTTCAGCCGTTTTTCCGTAATTTCCATTACTAGTTCAAATTATATATATAGATAACCTATTAACCTGAGTATGTTGCATCCTATAGGTTACTTTGCGAATTTAAGGGTTAAATTGGCGTTAAAGGTATTAAAATCAAAATATTAGCTCTTATTTAAGAGGCATGATGGGGCCGATAAGCTAATTACTATAAATGACAATTTATTACATGTGCCGTCTATGCTTATCCTTATTTAACAAATATATTGGTTATGCAATATTTTGTTACATAATATATATTTATTTGAACGTTTTCGGCTCTATGGAGCCATCATCAGAAACAAGTAAGCCCATATGTATGGTGTGAGTACACTATATGTTGCCGTACAAGTAAACTCAATTAATGTTCAAATTAAAAGGCATGTTTCTATTTAAAAACAATAATTGTAAGGCAGAAATTACAATATAAATACAAGGCGGCTCTATGGGCCGTGATAAAATGATACAATTGCTGATGATAAAATTAACTAAAATACTTTAAAATTGTTAAGATCAGAATTAATAGTCGTCCAGTTTGATGGTTATGTAGCTTTCCATATTTGGTGGGAGCTGGGGCGACAGCTGAGGGGAAGAAAGTATCAAATGTAATATCTATACTCAAAAATTTCAATGATAATCGTTTCGAGAACAAAGTATATACATATCTAAATGCTATTAATGCCAAGATCTTAATAATTCACATGAATCTGTTACAGAACATCTCGTGTAGAGATTATATGTACGTAAGCGCACGGAACAGTTTTTTGTAAAAAAAAAAAATATTTTGCCCTTTTAACAATTAATAGTTCAAACTTTTAACCAATAAACAACTGTTCCGTGCGCTTACGTACATATAATCTCTACACGAGATGTTCTGTAACAGATTCATGTGAATTATTAAGATCTTGGCATTAATAGCATTGAGATATGTATATACTTTGTTCTGGAAACGAGCATCATTGAAAAATTTTTGAGTATAGATATTACATTTGATACTTTCTTCCCCACAGCTGTCGCCCCAGCTCCCACCAAATATGGAAAGCTACATAACCATCAAACTGGACGACTATTAATTCTGATCTTAACAATTTTAAAGTATTTTAGTTAATTTTATCTTCAGCAATTGTAACATTTTATCACGGCCCACAGAGCCGCCTTGTATTTATATTGTAATTTCTGCCTTACAATCATTGTTTTTAAATAGAAACATGCCTTTTAATTTGAACATTAATTGAGTTTACTTGTACGGCAACATATAGTGTACTCACACCATACATATGGGCTTACTTGTTTCTGATGATGGCTCCATAGAGCCGAAAACGTTAAAATAAATATATATTATGTAACAAAATATTGTATAACCAATATATTTGTTAAATAAGGATAAGCATAGACGACACATGTAATAAATTGTCATTTATTAGCTCTTACTTCTGAATACTTGCATTTTTGTTTTTGACACGTATTGTACACTTCTTTTTCTTAAGGAGTAGTGTGTGAACTTTACATATTGTACAAATATCAGCCAAGATATGAGAAATTTAATCGACTTCAGTTTTTTTTTTTTACACCTGGTCTTGAAAACAACTGAAAAAGTTTCTCTCGCTCAGAAAGATGATTTATATTACGTATAAAAAATGAATAAGCCTACCTAACTTATCACATAGTAAGAACGAATGACATAATAATGTTGTTTTACATTTCTGGGTAATAAAAAAAGGAAAGGAAATGCACTAGATTATGTGTTACTGCGGTCTAAAATCTGTATTACAAATTCCGCCAAGTGTTTCGTGTGCACGGGGAGCCGGTGAATAACGAGGGCCACCCTATGTTCCCTTATCACAGACAAGTCACACGTCACACCCCGAGCGGGACTGACGATCTAAACACTTGTACGCTGGTCTATATAATAAAATGCCTCATGGATTTATGGTACCATACGTCTCTGGTACGTAAATATATGTCTGCGGTGTGAACTCATGAATTCGAGAAAATATTCATGTTTTATTATACTTCTGGCTTACACAAAAGAGAAATATTTGTTAAGCTTTTATATCCATTTGTCTGCGCTTTCTGTTTCTATGTCCAATAACTCAACATGTACATGTGTTTGTATGTTTTCGTGAACAAACTTGACTAAATGGCATTTATTTTTTTCCTGTTGCTTTTAAAAATTCGCACTGTTTACTTTTGCGATACTTGTTGGCAATTGTGGTACAGGAAACATACAAGTTAACAAACAGTCATAATAAACTAATGGAACGAATTTCTAAATTTAAATATTTACAAAATCCTTTGAACTATATTCAAGTTATTTCATACAGACGCAAAATAAAAAATCTTTACATTTATAACAACTCTACAATACAAAAAATGAACCCTTCAGAAAAAAAAAACACAGGAGACGCACAAAGAAAATTAATACGACTATATTATGTCAGTTCATTGTAAAAGTCGGTTGAATTTCAACCATTCACAATCACCTATACTAGAATATTTTCAGTTTCATAATATCACTATGTCTTTGCGCAGATGATTCATAATACTGTTTTTTTTTTCTAGGCAGACTACGTAAGTATTTAGAAGACAATTAAAAATGAAATATTTCCACACAATTTAATAAAGAATACCGTAATCTAATTATTTGTCAATGGACTCAGAACTAATCGATAAATTGAAATTAACATACTTCTTATTAAAGTAACTAATAAAAGGATTTTTGTTGGACTGTTCGACATTAGAAAAGAGAGGATTTCCTCTAAAAATGGGGTATGGACCCATAAGCTTAATTTAGTCTACTTTTCTAATATACACGATGAACAATAAGTATGGAATATTGCTAATAACTTCTTAAATTCTAATAAAAAAATTATACAAAAGCTGTTGGAAATAAACCATACAATATGATAATAATAATAATAATATTAATAATAATAATAATAATAATAATAATAATAATAATAATAACGATTTATTTTAGCTGGCAGAGTTAAGGCCGTAAGGCCTTCTCTTCGACTCAACCAGTGTTCGAAAAAAGTTATTGATACAGACATACAGGAAGTGACAATAACTTATTGGCTTTTAAGGAACCTGGAGGCTCATTGCCGCCCTCACATAAGCCCGCCATTGGACCTTATCCTGAGCAAGATTAATCCATTCTCTATCATCATATCCAACCTCCCTCAAATCCATTTTAATATTACCTTCCCATCTACGTCTCGGCCTCCCCAAAGGTCTTTTTCCCTCCGGTCTCCCAACTAACACTCTATATGCATTTCTGGATTCGCTCATAGGTGCTACATGCCCTGCCCATCTCAAATGTCTGGATTTATTGTTCCTAATTATGTCAGATGAAGAATACAATGCGTGCAGTTCTGTGTTGTGTAACTTTTTCCGATCTCTTGTAATTTCATTCCTCTTAGCCCCAAATATTTTCCTAAGAACCTTATTCTCAAACAGCCTTAACCTATGTTCCTCTCTCAAAGTGAGAGTCCAAGGTTCACAACCAAACTGTAAAAAACAGCTTGTTTTACGAAACTTTTAAATAAGCCTCGGAATGGGTGACAATAAACTTTATTCTTTTAATGACAACAAATAATACATTTATATATTCCGGATGTTCGTTGAATTTTACGTATGAATGTGTAAAAATGTTACCCAATCACAAATTTCTTGTCTTAATTATTTATTAAACTTGTTTCGTGGACTTCAAATCATGTTTAGTAGGCCATAAAACTAAAGAAAACATTATGACTAACCAAGTTTGATAACATATGCTCAAAATGTTAATCATTTACAGTCAAACAATGTCCCAGTCTATCACGAAAACAGTCTACATGTAAATGTGAGAAAGATTTGCGCAGGTACTACATTTTGTTATATAACATTCACACCTTTACCATATCTTCATGAAAATCACGAAAATCATCATATAAATGCTTCCCAGTGGGTTCGTAGGTTGAAAAATATACGAATTCAACGAAAAAAAGAAAGTTAAATTTCGCAAAAATAGGCTACTTTTATTAAAATCTGTACACATAAATTAAGTAATGTTATTAATATTGTGACAGCCACCTCGAGACTCGAACACGCTTCCCGCAAGATAGCGTGAGTCGACACGGGCTCCACGGAGCACTGGGGGACGGCGCGCGACTTGGCGAGGCGAGGGGATGTTGCGCGCGCAACTGCTACGTGCGGAGTGAAGGGGGGACGGACCCTCCCGAATCTTCCAGAAGTCCGTCCAAGTGGAGATATCCAGATAATTAGAGAGAGCTATCCCTGGACAACCGTAGAAATTTCTCGTAAGTATGGTTTAGTTATAAAAAAAGAAACGCAAGTGAAATTCAGTCAGTCAGTCAGTCAGTCAGTCAGTGTTGTTAAAGTCAGTGGAGAGCAAGCCAGACAGTCTTGTGTAGCAGTGAAGCCAGTTTCGAGACCAGAGCGCGACTTGAGTTGTGTCCGTAACTGTGGCGCCTGAAGCCCGGAGTTCGAGTGCAGTGGACCGCAGTTGGGGGACCTGAGTTGGAAGTACAGCGGTTCGTCTCTGAAGGTCTGGGGTTCGAGATTCTGTGAACGCGAGTGACTGAGCTAGAAGAACTAGCCAAGACAAACGAGCTGTGAACTGAGAACTGACAGCTGTGTGTTGTAAATAGTGCTTTGTGAATATTAGTTAATATTAACAGTTCATTGTTGTTCATAATAGTCCAAGTAAATTGTCATTGTCGTTTGTGGAGTGCAATAACGAACGCTGTGTTGCTGTGCGGAGAGCAAATCCCATTGTTGACGGGAGTGCAGTTAAATTGTAGAGTGAAGAGTTATTGCTGAGATAATAAAATTACATTGTTGTTCAGTAATAAAATTTACAATATAATGAGGTTATTTAAATATTTCAAATAAAAAAGTTTAAAACAAGTTTGCTTGTTTTTTGCTTCTTTTTCGAGATAAAAATTGTTTTATATGAAATATGTCATGACGCTTTTTCGAAAAGCCGTCGACTTAATTCCCGATAAGCTCACAAGGGAGGGTTTTCAGTAGAGCAAGATAGATTTGGCAGAAAGTATTAATGTAGACTTATTTAAGGTTCCTTAAAACAATGGTGAAGGTCTCTCTTTTCGGAATTGCATATTTGTGAAAATACAGCAATTTAAAAAAAACTGGATTGCACGTCGTTCTTGCACGCAGCTTGTTGATAACCAATTTGCAGATAGCACTAGGGGTGAGGAAGATACTTTCTTCCATTCCTGCTAGAAATCAAAAAGTGGAATATGTTCACATTTGCATTTAAGACTAAGTGAACAATATTTAGGGTAAACTCACCAGTTATGTTCATACATGACAATGCTGGTTTATCAAGAAATGTTCAGGACACAGCTTCTTTTCACAATACAGGCATCTTATAATGGCTGCTTCTTCACTCACACGACACAACAGACTCTATTTCCCATACGCAACAGTGTTTGAAAGGAAAGAAAACAAAAACTACCAAAAATGTATTTAACTTTTTTGTTTAAAATATCTCAAAGAATAACCCCCTGAAATTAATGGCATTACTTACTCTTCACTCCACACCCTCTTACCTAGCATCTCGTTTTGTTTACCTTTCACTACCTCGAACCCGGAACATGTACCTTCTCTCTATTCCTCCGCACAGAACATCCTTCTACTCATCATCTTTCAGCATATCTATTCCACACCTCTGGAATACTCTCCCTGACCATGTCAGAGACTGTCGGACAATATCAAAATTCAAATTTAAATTAAAGAAAGATATTCTAGTTCACGGAATTGCATGTTAAACACCTGTCAGGTTGCGCAACTTCGGCTTAACCCATGGCATATAGTAAATATTGTAACTATGCTGTTCTAAAATTGATAATTAATATGTGATGTATTTATTCTTCTTATTATTATTATTATTATTATTATTATTATTATTATTATTATTATTATTATTATTATTATTACTATGTCTCTTGACGAGAATATTGTACGAAATGGAAATATTAAAATTGGAAATTAATCTTTTGAAGAGGTGGAGAAGTTCAAATATCTTGGAGCAACAGTAACAAATATAAACGATACTCGGGAGGAAATTAAACACAGAATAAATATGGGAAATGCCTGTTATTATTCGGTTGAGAAGATTTTATCATCCAGTCTGCTGTCAAAAAATCTGAAAGTTAGAATTTATAAAACAGTTATATTACCGGTTGTTCTTTATGGTTATGAAACTCGGACTCTTACTTTAAGAGAGGAACATAGGTTAAGGGTGTTTGAGAATAAGGTGCTTAGGAAAATATTTGGGGCTAAGAGGGATGAAGTTACAGGAGAATGGAGAAAGTTACACAACACAGAACTGAACACATTGTATTCTTTACCTGGTATAATTAGGAACATTAAATCCAGACGTTTGGGATGGAAAGGGCATGTAGCACGTATGGGCGAATCCAGAAATGCATATAGAGTGTTAGTTGGGAAGCCGGAGGGAAAAAGACCTTTGGGGAGGCCGAGACGTAGATGGGACGATAATATTAAAATGGATTTTTAGGGAGGTGGGATATGATGATAGAGAATGGATTAATCTTACTCAGGATAGGGACCAATGGCGGGCTTATGTGAGGGCGGCAATGAACCTCCGGGTTTCTTAAAAGCCAGTAAGTATGTAAGTATTATTATTATTATTATTATTATTATTATATTATTATTAGTTATCACTATCATCATTGCTATCTCTGTTTTCTTTCTTTTTTTTCTTGTATTTGCTCGATGAGAGCTCTATAGTGTTGTTTTCACCCTGTTGATCCTCTATAGGACTTTAATTTAATTTGTATTATTTTTCATCAGTGATTGTCGTTTTTTTTTTGTATTTATATGTGCTATCTGGTAAGATGGAAGAGAAGGCCTTATGGCCTTAATCCTGTTAGATTAAATAAATAAATAAATAAATAAATAAATAAATAAATAAATAAATAAATAAATAAATAAATCACATTAGGAAAATGTATAACAGCTTTGTTTATATGGGTGGTCCTGATTCTATATATTTGTATGTAATATTGTATAAATAAATATCAAAATACTAAATATCAAATATTTGTAATTGATTATCTAGTGGACTTACTCGTGTTAATTATGTAAGTCTGTGCGGCTGACAGCTGTTTCGGTGCTTCATCACACCATCCTCAGAGCCTACTAGATCTCGGCGTCATCTCGTACTTCTCTGCCTGTTGTGTGGGTGCGTTTGATTGTTGAAAATTGGAGTCAAATAGTATGTGTGTACTGAAATTGATCTGTGTGTTGAGAATTTGATAGGGGTGTTAGAACAATACGAAATATACAAACACACTAAAACACACCCCGATCAAATTCTCAACACACAGATGAATTTCAGTACACACATACTATTTGACAACACTTTTCAACAATCAATTGCACCCACACAACAGGCAGAGAAGTACGAGATGACGCCGAGATCTAGTAGGCTCTGAAGATGGTGTGATGAAGCAACGAAACAGCTGTAAGCCGCACAAACTTACATAATTAACACGAGTAAGTCCACTAGTTAATCAGTTACTTATATTCAAGTGTTAAAAGTAGTGTACGCAAGATTCAAAATGGATCAAATATTTATTATAACCAGTCATGTTGTAAATTTGAAAATATAATCTGGACAAGTTCTCACTATTGTGAGATATACCTGGAACGAGTTCAAAACAGCCGGCCCGGATGGCTCAAGCGGAAGGGGCACGGCATGTCCCTATCGCTTGGTCCGAAGGGTTGTGGGTTCGAGTCCCGCCTCGGGCATGGGTGTTGTGATTGTATTAGTATAAGTAAAAAACAAAGGAACCAAAGGTAAAACAAACAGAAAACAAAAATAGATAACTTTGGAAAAACGGCCTCTGGCCGGTCGAAATTAAAAAAAAAAACAAACAAGTGTAGTTTTAAAAGTAAATTTAAAATTATGTTTATGTGGAAAATATCTGAAGAAAATACTTATATAATTAAATCATAATTTCAGCAATGAAAACTTATGAAATAAAGTACCGTCAAATATGGAAATAATATAACCGACAAATGAAAGCACCATGAAGTTATAAAACAAGAAAAAATGAGATTCAGGACGTTCATGTAAAGTGGAAGTTAGTACATGCGTGATTCGACAGGTGAGAATGGTAACTGACAAGATTGAATTCTGAGGTATGTGAATTTTACACACAGCAAATGTACGACATAAACTTCCCTCTCTTCCTTTAGCCTGAAGGACTAAAAAGAATGAACTTTACCGCCCTTAATAATCCAACGGCATCGACTGGTTCTTAAATCGCGAACCTGAACTGTGTTCACAAGTACGACAACTGCAAGACTTCGAGAAAAGCACCCTTCAATATAATTCTGAGAAAGCGAAAGATGCTACGAAATGTGTCAGCTTTGGTTTTAAAAAGCTTCCTCGAGTCTTGGCTCTTTTTTTAGGCGTACCCCTATCTCACCACTCAGAAGTTACTGGATTGGAAATCATATTGAGTTTCAATAAAAGCATATCCATTCTTGCATATTGCAATTCTAGGAAGCTGGCACTGGCTGCTAGCGTCTATAAAGTTTCTAAGAATCATTGAAAGATAAAGGGTTACATTCCATCACATGATATTTAGATGTAATTTTTTATTTCTCATGGATATAAAATGATATTTCTTATATTTGTTATATATATGTCACTGTAGTATATATAAGAAATGAGTCGTTTCCAGAGGTATTTCGTAATAGATTTTCTCCTTATCCCAGAAATTCGTTTAGACATCTATATTTAGATATTCTCCTCCACTTTTATATCTCCTTGATACATTCATATTGATTAATACTGTGAAAGTCATTGTACTGTATATTTAAACTTATTCGCCACGTAAGCCGCTAGTCAAGCTCTTTCAACTTATGTAGGAGCTTTTGTTAATTATAATGATAAGAAACAATTATCAAGCCACTTTCCTCTTGAATTTCCTTCCTTTCATAGCAACGCACTACTAATCTACATCATTTTATTATCTTCGAATCAAGAGACTACTAAAAGAGAAGATACAGCGGTTTGCCTGATGACATCAAATATACAAAAAATGATCTGAAATTTAGGAATTATATAAAAACGAAATTAATAAAATTGTGTCCCTACAGTCTTGAGGATGCACGCATGGGCCCCTGATATGAATAATGTTTTTTTTTTTATATTTGACTTATTCTACATAAAATTGTAATTGTATACATTTGACCATATCTATGCATACATTATGCCATCGATAATAAAGTTCTGCCTGCCTGCCTATCCATCCATCAATCAATCAATCAATCAATCAATCAATCAATCAATCAATCAATCAATCAATCAATCAATCAATCAATCAATCAATCAATCAATCAATCAATCAATCAATCAATCAATCAAATCAAATCAAATCAAATCAAATCAAATCAAATCAAATCAAATCAAATCAAATCAAATCAAATCAAATCTAATCTAATCTAATCTAATCTTATCTATCTACCTACCTACCTACCTACCTACCTACCTACCTACCTACCTACCTACCTACCTATCTATCTATCTATCTATCTATCTATCTATCTATCTATCTATCTATCTATCTATCTATCTATCTATCTATCTATCTATCTATCTATCTATCTATCTATCTATCTATCTATCTATATAATTAAAATGTTGGAATTATGATATGAGGTAGGCTAAAATGGAAGTAGTGGATGAAAAATTTAGCTTCGTCCTTAAAAAAAATCCCAAATGAACTATCTGCAACTGAACTATGCTGAGGAACTTTCACCTGATTGAGCCACAGAAGGCTCGCGTCACATCCACATTCACCTGCGATGTGTGCAGTAGAGTAAGAAAACATTATTTTATATTAAATAAACCGAGAATTGGCAGAATGTAGGCAATCCGTATCAGAGATTATCAGATGAATCTGAATGAAGATTATCTAATCCCTGAATTGATTATGATGATGATGATGACGACGATGATGATACTGCTTCTGATAATGTGCAAATGAAGACTGAGAAAATGTATGTAAAATTAAAGAAGGTTACGGTGGGGGAGATGAATTTGAAGATAGGATGAAGTAAAAATGAAAACACTGATGAAGAAGAGCTAAATGTAGGTGAAGAAGTCGCAGATTAAGATAAAGGAGACG
Organism: Periplaneta americana; assembly: GCF_040183065.1. NCBI lineage: Eukaryota > Metazoa > Arthropoda > Insecta > Blattodea > Blattidae > Periplaneta > Periplaneta americana. The sequence continues at coordinate 176,960,419 of NC_091121.1, read as the reverse complement.
CAGACAGTAATGAACTTAGACGCAGACGGAGACGAGTAAAATGCAGATGGAGACGAGTAAAACGCAGACGGAGACGAGTAAAACGCAGACGGAGACGAGTAAAACGCAGATGGAGACGAGTTAGACGCAGACAGAGGTGACTTAGATGCAGACGGAGACGAGTTAGATGCAGACAGAAACGAGTTAGCCACAAATGAAGGTGAAGATGAAGTAGACGAAGAAAAAGGTGAGTTAGACATAGAAGAAGGTGAGTTAGACATACACAAAGGCGAGTTAGACACAGACGAATGTGAAGGTGAGATAGACGAGAACGAAGGCGTGATAGACCTAAAAGAAGGTGAAATTGACACTGGCGAAATTGGAGAATACGAAGATGAAGGCAAAGTAGACGTAGGTGAAGACGAAGTAGAGGAAGACGAAGGTGAAATGGACGAAGAAGAAAATGAAGTAGACATAGACGAAAGTAACGTAGACGTAAACGAAACTTTTTGTTTTGTTTCTTTCACGACGTTTTATCAACTGCAAGGTTTATCTATCGTCTGAGTGAAATTAATGTGATAATGCTAGCGAAATGAGATCAGGATCCAACGCCGAAAGTTACCCAGCATTTGCTTTTAATGGGTTGAGGGAGAACCCTGAAAAAATATCTACCAGATGAAATTAGTCCCAAACAATTTTTGAACTCGTTCCCGCTCGTTTCACGATCAGACATGCTAATTGTTACTCCACAGCGGTGGACTAGACGAAGCTGACGTAGACGTAAACGAAGGTGACGTAGACGTAAACGGAAGTGAGCTAGACACAGAGGAAGATGAGATAGACGCAGAAGAGGATGAGGTAGATGCAGATAAAGATGAGGTAAGCATAGATAAAAAATAAGGTAGACTCAGAAGAGGTTGAGCTAGACGGAGATGAAGTGAGGTATAAACAGTGGAGAGGATGAGGTAGACACAGATGAAGTGGGGTAAAACAGTGGAGAGGATGAGGTAGTCACAGATGAAGTGTGGTAGAAACATGGAGATAATGAGGTAGACACAGATGAAGTGGGATAGAAACAGTGGAGAGGATGAGGTAGGCATAGATTAAGTGGGGTAGAAACAGTGGAGAGGATGAGGTAGACGCAGATGAAGTGGAGTAGAAACAGTGTAGAGGGCGAGGTATACGCAGATGAAGTGGGGTAGAAACAGTGGAGAGGGTGAGGTATACGCAGATGAAAAGGGGTAGAAATAGTGGAGAGAATGACGTAGACACAGATGAAGTGCAGTAGAAACAGTGGAGAGGGTGAGGTATACGCAGATGAAGTGGGGTAGAAACAGTGGAGAGGATGAGGTAGGCATAGATGAAGTGAGGTAGAAACAGTGGAGAGGATGAGGTAGACACAGATGAAGTGACGTAGAAACAGTGTAGAGGTAGACACAGGTTAAGTGTGGTAGAAACAGTGGAAAGGATGAGGTAGACTCAGATTAAGTGGGGTAGAAATAGTGGAGAGAATGAAGTAGACACAGATTAAGTGTGGTAGAAACAGTGGAAAGGATGAGGTAGACTCAGATTAAGTGGGGTAGAAATAGTGGAGAGAATGAAGTAGACATAGATTAAGTGTGGTAGAAACAGTGGAAAGGATGAGGTAGACTCAGATTAAGTGGGGTAGAAACAGTGGAGAGAATGAGGTAGACGAAGATAAAGTGGGGTAGAAACAGTGGAGAGAATGAGGTATACGCAGATGAAGTGGGGCAGAAAGTGGGATGGATGAGGTAGACGTAGATGAAGTGAGGTAGAAAGTGGAGATGATGAGCTAGACGTAGATGAAGTGGGGTAGAAACAGTGGAGAGAATGAAGTATACGCAGATGAAGTGAAGTAGAAACAGTGTAAAGGATGAGGTAGATACAGGTGAAGTGGAGTAGAAGCAGTGTAGAGAATTAGGTAGATACAGATGAAGTGGGGTAGAAACTGTAAAGGACGAGGTAGATACAGATGAAGTGGGGTAGAAACAGTATAGAGCATGAGGTAGATGCAGATGAAGTGGGGTAGAAACAGTGGAGAGAATGAAGTATACGCAGATGAAGTGAAGTAGAAACAGTGTAAAAGATGAGGTAGATACAGGTGAAGTGGAGTAGAAACAGTGTAGAGGATTAGATAGATACAGATTAAGTGGGGTAGAAACTGTAAAGGACGAGGTAGATACAGATGAAGTGGGGTAGAAACAGTATAGAGGATGAGGTAGATGCAGATGAAGTGGGGTAGAAACAGTGGAGAGAATGAAGTATACGCAGATGAAGTGAAGTAGAAACAGTGTAAAGGATGAGGTAGATACAGGTGAAGTGGAGTAGAAGCAGTGTAGAGGATGAGGTAGATGCAGATGAAGTGGGGTAGAAACAGTGTAGAGGATGAGGTAGATACAGATGAAGTGGGGTAGAAACAATGGAGAGGATCAAGTAGACGCAGATGAAGTAGCGTAGAAACAGTGGAGAGGCTGAGGTAGACACAGATGAAGTGGGGTAGAAACAGTGGAGGGGATGAGTTATACGCAGATTAAACTGAGGTGTATGAGGTTAGTGTAGGTGTAGGCGCAGATGATGTTAGATATCTACAAGAGTTGAACATTGATAAAGGAATGACTGTTGTAGTATTAGTAAAAAGTAATATTATATCATATTGCCATTATCGTTATTATTACTATTACTATTATATTATATTTGTTATTTTAATCATGATAAACATTAAAGCAAATAGGCTTATTTGCTGTGTCCACTTGACATACACATAAGCATCCACCCAGCTCCGAATTCTTCCCAAACGTAATGTACGGTATGTTCTGAAAACCTTCGCTTTGAACAACTTTAAACAATATGATGTAATGTAAAACTATTGCGTGAAGTGAATTAAGCGGACAATGAACGACGCAGTGTTTGTCAATCCCCTGTTCTCTGGCGATATCTACTGGCGCATTATACATGTGGGGCATTTATTTTCCCCCTACTTTTATTGTTCCACCCGCAGCCTGGACCTGTATTCAATTAGTTATAGTGCAGGTTGTTGGACTTCTATATTTATTTTTTTTGTGTGTTGCTGTCGTTTGAATCTGTTTATCTATTGAGCGCGCATACGTAAATGTCACGTGGTATTCCATCACTTGTATTCAAATGAGGGACAGGAAATCCATTTCATAGTCGCGCCTCTATTCGTAAATTACTCCGACCGACAACGTATTTTTTTTTCTTCCATTCCCATTCACTTCGTACCCAATACAAAGACACGTCCTGCATCTGTGTGTCTATTATGTAAAAACTTTATGAATATACAGTTGATATATGTTGATGAGAATCGTAATGCAATATTCATGAATTTGTGTATAAATATAATGTACACACATGTCAGAGCCGTCTTCCTTCAATTTCAATCCCTCTTGCTGAATTGATTCTATGTAATCTCCGTGTACTGCTAAAGCGTACAATACAATGCAATTATTATCACATTCCAGTATCAGTAGCTTAAAACCAAAAGCATGGAATATAATGAAGGCCTACTAAGATTTCTTTTTCAATCATATATTTTAATATTTCTCACACAAAACATGCAGGCCTAACTATAAGAGCAAAGTAAGCATTTTCGATATAAAGTGAGAATGAACATAATTATTACTTACTTACAAATGGCTTTTAAGGAACCCGAAGGTTTATTGCCGCCCTCACATAAGCCCGCCATCGGTCCCTATCCTGTGCAAGATTAACCCGTAAGCACACGCGCTGGGGAAAAAATACCCAGGCGTAATTTTATTTGTTTGCAACACTGTCCATCGATTTTAAATTAATCCCGCGTTTTCAGTATCTTTCTTTCAGATCTTTTTGCACTATTGTACATATGATTGAGTTAGTTTTCATGTGGCTGCACAAGTTTACACGTGCATATATAAAGATCGGGTAAGAAATATCCCGCGCGTGTGCTTAAGAAGCAGTAGTAGCTAATAATTTTGATAGTGTTCCTTTTGTATTTTCCATTTTAAAATGAACTTAGAGTCTAGACAAAGTCGTCAAATAATAGGCTGGCTGGATGAAGAAGACGAACAAGAAATTATTCAAGGTGAATCAGAAGATGAAGATCTTATTTCGGAAAGTGAACATAACACTGATACAGAACAGGAACAGGAAAAGGAAGAAGAGAGTAGCGATGACGACTGTGACGACAACACTCCACTATCTCAGTTTACTACTTACAAAGGTAAAGACGGGACTTCTTGGAGGAAGAGTGTACCACCTCGAAATGTTAAGACCAGAGCGTGCAATATAGTTACTCACCTTCCGGGCTGTAAGGGACAAGCTCGCCAAACAAAGTTACCACTAGAAACCTGGGCATGTCTAATAGATTGTAACATCATAGATGATATTGTCAAGTACACAAATATTTACATCAGGTCTATCCAGAACAACTTCATTCGAGAACGTGATGCTTCGATAACTGATCAGACTGAGATAAAAGCACTTTTTGGTCTGTTATATTTTGCTGGTGCACTGAGGTCAGCTAAACTCAGATTTGTGGACAACTGATGGAACAGGAATTCCTTTGTTTCCAGCAACAATGGGAATAAACAGTTTCTTCTTTCTTTTGCGGTGCCTTCGTTTCGACGACATTACTACAAGAGAAATTAATAAAGCGACTGATAGACTCGCTCAAATAAGAAGTGTTTTTCACTCTATCATAAAGAACTTCCAGAAAAGTTATATGGTTGCTGAATATTGCACTATCGATGAAAAATTGGAGCCCTTCTGAGGACACTGCTTATTCAGACAGTATATCAAAAGCAAACCAGCCAAATATGGCATAAAAGTATTTGGACTAACTGATTCCCGCACTTTTTATGTGTTGAACTTGGAAATATACTGTGGTATGCAACCAGAAGACCAATACCGTCAATCAAATTCTCCATCTGATGTGGTCAAACAGCTGATTACTCCTATTAGTGGAACTGGAAGAAATGTTACGTTTGATAACTAGTTCATGAGTGTGCCACTTGCCAAAGAACTTCTCAGTGATCACAACTTAACATGTGTTGGAACTGTAAGACTAAATAAACGTGAAATTCCTCCTGAATTTGTGCAGAAAAGGCGTGAACAATTTTCCAGTATTTTTGGATTCCAGGATAGACTGACTCTCACTTCCTATGTTCCAAAACCAGGAAAAGTTGTTCTAGTAGATTCCACTATCCATTATGATGATGCAATTGATTCAGACACCAGAGAGGGAAAGAAACTGGAAATAATAACGTTTTACAATGCTACTAAAGGAGGAATTGATGTAGTAGATGAACTATGTGGTACATACAGTGTGTCCAGGAAATCACGACGTTGGCCATTTACCGTGTTTTTTTTTTAGCTTCTCAACAGCACAGCAATTAATTCTTTAGTAATTTATCAAACTAACATTGCTACTTCACAAGGACCAATCATCTGCCGATCAATTCTGAAGGAACTGGCTCTTGGAATGGTGAAAAATCATTTGGCTCATCGGTTGACATTGAAGAATTTTCCTTTGGAAATCATATCCACTATTCGAAGAATGAATGGTGTGGAGGAACTAACCCAACCAACACAGAAACGAATAAAGATGTCCTCAAGTCGATGTGAGGTATGTCCTAGCAAGAAGGATCGTAAAACTACTACTTCATGCCATAGGTGCAACAAGATGATTTTTAAAGAACATTCGGTGCCTTTTTGTGAGGGGTGTGCTCATACCGGAAGTGGTGATAGTGAGTGAATGGATGAGTGACGCCCATAAATACTTTTTCTTTCATTTTTACATTTGTGTTAACACTGAGATAAAAATATAATATTGTGGTGTTTTCTGTGGAAGATTTATCACTCAAAGTTAGTATTCATATGATTATTGTTAAATTAAAAAAAATGTTCAAATTACTTTAAAATATTCCTAACAATTATAGAATTATAGCATTTCAATATTACTTATATTTTGTTGTTAGTAAGGCTTTATTTATTTTGGGGTAAAAAATACCCAACGCGTGTGCTACCGCTATAAAATAATGTGCGTGTGCTGGCGGGTTAATTTAGTCTCCATCGTCATAGCCCACCTCCCTCAAATCCATTTTATTATTATCCTCCCATCTACGTCTCGGCCTCCCCCAAGGTCTATTTCCCCCCCCCCCGGTCTCCCAACTATCACTCTATATGCATTTCTGGATTCGCCCATACGTGCTACATGCCCTGCTCATCTCAAACGCCTGGATTTAATGTTCCTAATTATGTCAGGTGAAGAATACAATGCGTGCAGTTCTGTGTTGTGTAACTTTCTCCATTCTGCTGTAAATTCATCCCTATTAGCCCCAGATATTTTCCTAAGGACTTTATTCTAAAAAACTCTTAATCTCTGTTCCTCTCTCATAGTGAGAGTCCAAGTTTCACAACCATACAGAACAACCGGTAATATAACTGTTTTATAAATTCTAATGTTCAGCTTTTTTGACAGCAGACTAGATGACAAAAGCTTCTCAATCGAATAATAACAGGCATTTCCCATATTTATTCTGCGTTTAATTTCTTCCGGAGTATCATTTATATTTGTTATTCTTGCTCCAAGATATTTGAGTTTCTCCACCTCTTCGAAGGATAAATCTCCAATTTTTATATTTCCATTTCGTACAATATTCTGGTCACGAGACATAATCATATACTTTGTTTTTTCGGGATTTACTTCCAAATCTATCGCTTTACTTGCTTCAAGTAAAATTTCCGTGTTTTCCCTAATTGTTTGTGGATTTTCTCCTAACATATTCACGTCATCCGCATAGACAAGAAGCTGATGTAACCCGTTCAATTCCAAACCCTCTCTGTTATCCTGAACTTCCCTAATGGCATATTCTAGAGCGAAGTTAAAAGTAAAGGTGATAGTGCATCTCTTTGCTTTAGCCCACAGTGAATTGGAAAAGCTCTGATAGAAACTGGCCTATACGGACTCTGCTGTACGTTTCACTGAGACACATTTTAATTAATCGAACAAGTATCTTGGGAATACCAAATTCAATAAGAATATCATATAATAAATCTCTCTTAACCGAGTCATATGCCTTTTTGAAATCTATGAATAACTGATATACTGTACCCTTATACTCCTATTGTTTCTCCAATATCTGTCGAATACAGAAAATCGATGCCAGTGGATTTTATGAACCCTCAAATATTATAATTATAATAGATATACTAGATAATTATGGGTATACATTTTATATTGAAGAAACTTCGGGTAAGAAATGTTTTCGTATGGCACAATGATGACATAACATACAGTAAGTCTAATCATTTGAATTCGCAGATGATCAGAATCTACTGGTTGAAGACTACGAAAACAACAGAATAAAAGGGAGGGGACAGAAGACAACATAATAATAAAGAGAGGGAGGCGAGAGGACAGAATAATAAAAGAGATGGTGAGAGGAGAGGAAAAGAGAGGGGCAAAGTAGAAGACAAGAGAATAAATGGGAATTGGGGAAGAAAAGACAGAAGAATAAAAGATATGTGGAGAAGATAATGCAAGATAATAAGAAAGAGGGGTATAATAAGAAAGAGAATAAAAGAGGAAAAGAGAGGAGAACAAGAACACAGGGAGAGAAGGAGAAGACTAGATAAGGGGGACGTTTATAAGGGGAGAGAGGAGAAGAAGGTTGGGCAAGAGGAGAAGATTGGACTATAGGTAAAGTAAAGAAGTGGAGAGGAAAGGAAACTAGGAGTGTACATGAGGATTTTTTTTTAACGGGAACACTGAATCAAAGTAAAATTTTAATGGCAAGCTGAGTAATTATCTCTTGCCTCCATGTTAATTATTATTCCAGTGCACTCCATTGAAACCAGGTACCCAGCTTTGAAGCCGTTAATCCTGTGAATTTACAGTAACGGTCTTACTAATAAAAACTCTATATATAGACGTTTAACTCTATTATACTTATACAATGAGTAGCTCGTTTATAAGTCGTGTGTAAATTCCTTACTAATAATCACTACATACGTCGAGTATAACAATATAACTGTTGCACAGCTGCGTCATAGTTTCGTCATTACTTCGTTACGAAAGGTAATAGAATATCTGAGGTTCTCTATTGCATCCAGTAGAGCGCTCTAGTGTGGCGTGTTAAATATCGACAGTACAACTGGCTCTAATCGATTACTACACTACATTTTGGTCAAAGAGTACAAGCTACAGCAATATTATTCTAATAATTTTATGATCTTTGGTTTGTTCTTCTGTGGTTGCAAGGTAACCATCATCATAAAAGGACAGTCGATACGAACAGCTGTTAGAGGGGCGGCCATTTTTTCTCTATAAACAACGCTTAAACTAGGGTTTCGTGTATATAACTACTGCAAAGCAATTCCCATTGTATAGTTACAGCCTGTTTATACGTCCATAGCTTATTCACGATTTATTAGTAACGTTTTCTGTCTCAACTCTGCATAAGTCTCGTATAAAAACTATACACGGTTTATTAGTAAGACTGTAAATCTATTTCCCCTGTATAAAAATTTTAGATTTTATTAAAATATTTACAGTAATTTATTAATGGAGAGTAGAAAGAGTCTGGCATAATTGCCAAGCAAGTGGGAATAGTAGAAGAGAATAGTGGAGAGGGGGAGGAGGAGGTCCGTGGCCCATTTCTTTTAGGCAGGGCCGGGCATGAGAACGGCTCTATTTAGCCGGCCAGAGCTGCTCTCGCTCTGCAAGGCAAGCCGGAGCAGAACGCTCACGCAGTGGCGGACTCGCATTACAGCTACCTTCCCTGCATTAATGTAACAAGAGCCACGGTTGTTCTAGTCATTCAGTCTGTCAGTACATAATAGTTTATAAGGATATTACATCAATCCATTGTAGCCTACAGTACAGACTTTATAACACTCTTATTAATTTAATGAAATAAACTTCGCTCTATGCACACACACAAATCATTAGGCTTATTTACATAACCCATACGCACATACTGCAATCTCCTCACCACGGTTCTACGAGACAGGCGTATGGCTTCCACTTCCCCTACTTGCTGTGGACAGAGTTCATCTGCCAATATAATTAAACATCGCTTAATGAATTCACCTTCGTTGAATGTTTTCAATTCCTTTGCAATTTCGTGGCAAATGTTGTAGCTAATTCTCATAGGCGATTCACTAAGTGCATTATTGTCATCCTGTTAATATATAATATAATGTAATATAATATAATATAATATAATATAATATAATATAATATAATATAATATAATATAATATAATATAATATATATTTTTTATTTTAGTAGGTTATTTTTACGACGCTTTATCAACAGCTTAGGTTATTTAGCGTCTGAATGAGATGAAGGTGATAATGCCGGTGAAATGAGTCCGGGGTCCAGCACCGAAAGTTACCCAGCATTTGCTCATATTGGGTTGAGGGAAAACCCCGGAAAAAACCTCAACCAAGTAACTTGCCCCGACCGGGAATCGAACCCGGGCCACCTAGTTTCGCAGCCAGACGCGCTGACCGTTACTCCATAGGTGTGGACAATATAATATAATATAATATAATATAATATAATATAATATAATATAATATAATATAACATAATATGGTATGACATGACTTGATATGATATATAATATGACATGATGCGATATATCGTAAACTGTAATATACTGTACTATGATATATCATAATACTTGTATAATTTAAAATTATATATTACTAAGTGTGTAATAACTTATAATGCAATGTAAATATCAAATAGATACTCTAATATAAAGTACCTGAGAAACATTTTCTTAAAGTTGTATTAATTTATGGCGTTCATTACCAACATATTTGTCATATTCAGTAGCATGTTGTAAAGAATTATGTCGTTAGATATTGAACTTCTTAATCAGTTGGAGTGTTTTATGACAAATTAAACACTTTGCTAATCCACTGCTCTCTACCAAAAAGAACTCCTCCTCCCATGATATATTAAAAGCATTGGGAATAGCGGGCTGTTTTAGTGTATGAGCGAAAGCTCCATCTTAAAAGTTCGCCATCATACTGCAGAGTCACCACTGCATCGACACTGAATGATGTACAGTATGCATACATCACAGCGCTCGGAAGAATCGCTCTTTAAACCACACAGCGCTTATTTCTCAGAATCACGTAATGTGCCCATCCCTGCTTTTAGGTCTCATCCCGACATTTGTCTTATTACACAAGGGAAACCGTGGAAAACCCTGAGCAGGATAAATTGTCGTACCCACGACAGGTCAATTGGCTTCATTGGAAACAAGGTGTAATTAGGAAGCAGTACATAAGAATAAGAGTGAACAGAAGAGGAAGGTACAAGATGAGACAAAACAAGAAGGCATGGCAAAGGAACTGAGAGAAGAGAATGGAAATGAGAGAATACTAGAGAAAGGGAGAAATAGTGGGAAGAAGATAGGAGAGAAAGTACAGATGAGTGGAAAGCAATGTAGAAAATATTCGTGAAAGATAGGAGAGGGGCAAGAAGAAATTAAAAAGGTCAAAATAAGAAGAATAAAGACGATAGAAGCTAGATGAGAAGGAAGGTGAGAAAATTAAAGCATAGAGGTGTGTGGAATTCCTATTGCATATTAATTTGAACTGTAAACTTAAAATATAATGGTCACTTGTATACCTTCCAACATGTGGCAGATGGAGCACGCTAAATAACATGTCATTCGTCAACAAGTCAATAATCGCCTGTCTGCTAATATTAACATGATAATTATGTGTTTTCCAATATTTGCAATGATACGTGTGGGTTGACTTCTCCACATTTAGCTCGAGGTATGATGATGAGTCAATAATATTAGTTTTTAGTTTCCTCTACAGTATAAATATGTATCGATTTCAGGTAGTCATTTGTTTTATGGTACGAATTTAATTCCTACAAATTGTGAAAATTCCTATTGCATTTGAACTTACTTCTGTATCAATACAATAATAATAATAATAATAATAATAATAATAATAATAATAATAATAATAATAATAATAATAATTTATTTTAGCTAGTAAAGGCCGTAAGGCCTTCTCTTTCACTCAACCAGCAAAAAGTATACATACATATGTATGAACTACAAAGAATTCAACAATTTCATTTAGATAAGAGCTACATGTATACAAGAGTTATTTACGAATTAAACAACAAAATACTATGAACTATTAATTAAACACTGAAATAAACTGTGTAGCAGAATTAAGCTAAAATACATAGAATGTTAATATATTTCAAATAATGTTAGATAATAGAAAGAGATTATTATGAGACAGTTTTGAAAATACAGCACTATCAGGATGCATGTCTAAAGGAAGGAGTAACAATGTAGACAGTGATAGTTTAAGTCAGTATGACTGGAGTGAAATGCTAAGAAGGTTATCTTTTAAGCTGTTTTTAAAAGTGTTTATTGTCTTGCAGCCTCTAATACTTTGTGACAGGGAATTCCATTGTCGCGCGAGGTGGATACTGTAAAAGATGATGAATAACGAGATGTTCTATGAAGAGGTATACTTAACGCGCCACAGATAAGTGATCTGGTATTTACGTCGTGGTTAGAGTATAGATAATAGAAACGAGACGAAAGGTAATTTGGTGTTGAAGTGTGCAGAATTCGAAAGAGTAAAGACAAAGAGTGTAAAGTTCTACGTTCTTTAAGTCGCAGCCACGAAAGACTTGCGAAGGACGGTGATATGTGATCATATCGTCGGATGTTGCATACGTATCTGACGCACATATTCTGAACTCGCTGTAACTTGACTGACAGTTCAGAACTTACGTCACTTAACAAAACGTCACAATAATCGAAATGCGGCATTACTAGGGTTTGTACTAGGGTAAGTTTTAGTTGCTGGGGCAAGAAGTTTCTTAAGAGATTCAAACAGTGAATGGAGGAACAGATTTTTTTTTATCGTTTCTTTAACTTGAAAATTCCAATTTAGATTATTATCGAAAAAGAAGCCAAGATTTTTTTACGACAGATGAATAAGGGATTAGCGTTTTGTTAAGGGTAACAACTGAAAGATTACTGTTATTAAGGGAGTTAACTAAACGCTTATGGCCAATAATTATAGCTTGAGCCTTACTATTAAGTGCGAGTCCGAAATTGCAATTTCAAATGTTTGTGGAACAAAACTGTCGGAACAAAGAATGTGTTTTAATAAAGTTTAATATGATTTAGATTAACTCAGTTTAAATGAAAATCTTATATATAGTTATGATTTAGACTGGGATGAACAAGGTTATCGCCTTGATTTTGCCGTGTGATACAAGGAGCACAACATTGAACATTTGTGAATTCCAAATTAAACTTGAATTACTAACAGTGTAAGCTGATTCTTGATATATGTATTAAACAGTGTTCGCATGTAGTTTTAGTTTTATAAAACTTTGAAAGTTTCTATTTCTTTTGTAGTAACCCTGTATTTATAGCTATATTTATTTACTGATAACTCACATTTATCTTCTAGTATGTGGAGACTCTTTTCTGCGTTGTGTATCTGAAAACAAAAGATAGGCCTAGTTATGTTGATTGTCAACATTCACAAGGTACAACTTAAAAAAATACCGACAGACACTGTTTCAATGTTAACGTTGAAATATGTTTGAGATTAAAATTAAAATAAAATAAACTGTTTATATTTAATGCTACATATCTTTAAAATTATTGCCACAACTGAATTTAAGGCGAATTCCTTCGCTTCGTCTTGTCGTCCTGCTATTTGTTGTTATGTGAGTTTTCTGATTTCCAATGATAGATGATTCCACATCTACTTTTCATACAGCGTTGCATTTATATGTTTGATTAATATAATTACAGTTGCATCGCAACTTTCTGTCCCCTCTTTCCCGATATTTTAATATGCATTTGGCACTGCTTCTTTACTGTGAGTAACCATCTCATCGCTTTCGTACGTCATATATTATGATGTCACATTCAATACAGCTTCAAGATTAGTATCAATTCACTAGCCAGAAATTCGAAAAATATTATATAAAACTAAAATCTGATTGCGGGTTCTGAAAGTCCGTGCTTTATTACGTATTTTTCATCCAATATATACACATCGAGCTCTAATAGTCCGTAAATAGTAGTTTCCTACTGGGGTAAAGTTGCCTAATTCCGTGATAGGTTTTTTTCACTGAATGTCACGGGATTGGATATCTTGCTAGGATGTTCGCAGATGTCTCAAAAGTAGGAGAAAGATGCAATCTTTCGAGAAAGATGTCTGGCGCTATGGTCGAATGGCAAAGCTTTGACTGACATTCAATTTTAAAAAAGTGTCACGGGATTAGTCAACTTCACCCTGTATGTGTTGAAAGTGTAAAACATTGTTGCAAGTAATAAAGGAAGTAATGATTATGATATAGACAAATAAACTAGGCTACATAGGTAGAAAACTCTTTATTTATTTTTATTTACATATGGTTGAATAGGCTACTTCTCATAGGGTCTGAGTACTCACTGTTAAAAATTTTTACATCTAAATTTGTCATACGCTTTCATTCTATTGTACCGTCATATACAAGAGTCATTCAACGTTAAATTGAACATTGCAATGTCAAATTTATACCTAAGAATTCACGAATCAGGATTAACTTCCTTGCAGGGAAGTGAAGGTGTACCTTCCTTCTTTTCCTGGAATATATGCATCTATGAAATAAATAAATAGATGAATAAAATAAATAAATAAATAAATAAATAAATAAATAAATAAATAAATAAATAAATAAATAAATAAATAAATAAATAAATAATAAACACCTTAAACTCTCCAGCAATATCCTTAATAATTGCGACGTTGAGCAATATTTACTTTGTATGATTTGAGGCTTTCTCGGCGTTGGTTCGCTAATATGTTTTCGCGGGATATCAGCCGAGTTAAGATTTTGGAATGCTCCAAGCTTTCGACTGCTATCTCTGCAGCCATCTTCAGGGAAGTGATGTCCGAACAGAAAGTCGAAAGGTTATATAGATGTTAGGCTGTCTCAGGTGAAACGGGATTGGTTGGCGGATCGGCCAATCCGGGGCCGGGAATTGTCATCGCTCGTAAGCTCCGCCCCTCCCGGGATTCCTGCGTGAAGTTTGGCGGGCGGCGAGCCCTGTTCCGCCGGTTGGAATCGGTTGCCGTCCTCGGTCCGTGATCTTCATGACCTTGATTGTAAGAGGGCCTGAGTTGGTCTAAGGCCGGTGTCCATGCCTGACTGAGCTGGAGTCCACTGTCTCTGTTAAAGTTGTTTTTCTCCAGCTTGATCTCTATGGCCTCCTTGATTGTACGATCCCAGTAGTGGCTTGATTTGTTAATGATCTTGGTGTGGTCAAACAGTATTTTATGCTCCTTTTCTATGCTGTGTTGCGCCACTGCAGATTTTTCCGGGTAATACAGCCTCAGGTTCCTCTTATGTTCTTTGATTCTGTCTTCTATTGTGCGGCCAGTCTGCCCTATGTATACTTCGCCACACTCGCATGGAATCTTGTAAATCCCTGGAGTCCTTAAGCCCTGACTGTCTTTAACCTGACGTAGATGACTCCGGATTTTGCTCTGTGGTTTATGGATGGTTTTGATATTAACCTTCTGGAGGATTCTGCTTATTTTGTGTGACACGCTCCCGCAGAATGGAATGAAAGCTTTCTTTGTCGGTTCTTGCTTGCTGTCTAAGTCTATTGTGTTACATCTCGTGGTAACTTGTTTGAGGGCTTTGTTGATGTCTCTCCGGCTGTAGTTGTTTTGTTGTAGTGTTCTACGAAGATGGTCCATTTCTGCAGGCAAGTTGTTGATATCGGAAATGACACTACAACAAAACAACTACAGCCGGAGAGACATCAGCAAAGCCCTCAAACAAGTTACCACGAGATGTAACACAATAGACTTAGACAGCAAGCAAGAACCGACAAAGAAAGCTTTCATTCCATTCTGCGGGAGCGTGTCACACAAAATAAGCAGAATCCTCCAGAAGGTTAATATCAAAACCATCCATAAACCACAGAGCAAAATCCGGAGTCATCTACGTCAGGTTAAAGACAGTCTTCCCTGAAGATGGCTGCAGAGATAGCAGTCGAAAGCTTGGAGCATTCCAAAATCTTAACTCGGCTGATATCCCGCGAAAACATATTAGCGAATATTTACTTTGTCAGAAATACTCAGACGTGAACGTGTTTTTGACATGATACCTTACCGATATGCGGGGACTTGGATTCTCGACACAACTACAGACCAAGTTGTACTGTTTTGCTACTTTCTTTATACTCAAAACACATTCTACTAAATCGAAGGAGCAGTGTATTATAATTACCACAAATTCATCCATTCCTTCCAAATCTGTGATATTACATAAGGATTAGTTAAAATTGTTTTAGAAACCAGAGATTTTGTATGGCAGATTTACAGTAGATAAGAAAACTTTCCAATCCAGACAGTAATTTTCGGAGGAACATACTTCCGAAAAGGAAGTAGATATCTCGTCTAGCAAAATCTTGTGATATCGCAGATTAAATAAATAAATAAATAAATAAATAAATAAATAAATAAATAAATAAGTAAATAGATAAATAGATAAATAAATAAATAAATAAATAAGTAAATAAGTAAATAAGCAAATAAATAAATAAATAAATAAATAAATAAATAAATAGATAAATAAATAAATAAATAAGTAAGTAAATAAGTAAATAAATAAATAAATAAATAAATAGATAAATAGATAAATAGATAAATAAATAAATAAATAAATAAGTAAATAAATAAATAAGTAAATAAATAAATAGATAAATAAATAAATAGATAAATAAATAAATAAATAAATAAGTAAATAAGTAAAAAAATAATAAATAAATAAGTAAATAAATAAATAAAGAGATAAATAAATAAGTAAATAAATAAATAAATAAGTAAATAAGTAAATAAGTAAATAAATAAATAAATAAATAAATAAGTAAATAAATAGATAAATAAATAAATAAATAAATAAATAAGTAAATAAGTAAATAAATAAATATATAAATAAGTAAATAGATAAATAGATAAATAGATAAATAAATAAATACATAAATAAATAAATATATAATATATATAAGTAAATAAGTAAATAAGTGAATAAATAAATAAATAAATAAATAAATAAATAAATAAATAGATAAATAAATAAATAAATAAATAAATAAGTAAATAAATAAATAGATAAATAAATAAATAAATAAGTAAATAAATAAATAAATAAATAAGTAAATAAATAAATAGATAAATAAATAAATAAATAAATAAATAAATAAATAAATAAATAAATAAATAAGTAAATAAGTAAATAAATAAATAAGTAAATAAATAAATAGATAGATAAATAAATAAACAAATAAATAAATAAATAAATAAATAAATAAATAAATATTGATTTCTCACGACAGAGTTTTGAACTTGAACTCTGGTGATACAAAGTGGAATTCGGGAACAATGACGGAATTTCTTCCTGCTATTTCCAATTTTCCTGTGACTAACCGATAATTTCTTCACAACTCATGAACTATTACTGCGTTATCCGTCACTGTTTCAACATTTGTTTTGAATTAATTCTTATCGCTAATTACGCTTTCCTTGTCACAATTCTATCATTTGTCTACAATAAATATCATTTTCCTATTTATTTTTTCATTTGTTTCATAATTATTTTATCGATTAGGAATAATTTATTGCCAGTATTCTGCTTTCCATGGGACACTGTTCAAAATTGGAATTATTCATTTTGTAATCATATTTTTACAATTCTATAATATCCAAGCATTTGTAAACCGAAAAATTATACGTTAGATCTTTTTCTTCGAAAATGGAATGAAAAGTAATGCTAACCGCTGTATCATTACACAGTTTCTCAATAACTTACAACTGTCATTATCAGAGGTGAATAACGCAATGGGAAACTACATCAAAATATGCACTTGAAATTTTAACTTCATTGACTTCCTATGGCGAAAAGTATCTCCGATTAAATAACTGTACAAAAATCTCTACAGTAAACACAAACGCGTAAGTTCCTCAGAAACGTTGGGTGAAAAATTACGAAGAAAGTTTTTATTGTACATACTGTATAAGATCAACATCTTCCCCGCTTCTTCAATCAATGCCTTCCCTTATCCGACCTCTTCCTTTTCTAATACCATTCTGGAATATAAAGGACGAATCCCAGTGTGCATTTGGATCTTATATAGAAATGAAACGATATAGGATACAGAGAGAGAAAATTTCACGTGATGACGAAGTTCGTCTCACTGCAGACATCGGAAGAGATTGTTTCATAAACAATGAAATCAATATTGAAACATAAGGCAAATACCATTCTTCACGTTCTATAATATCTGACACATTGCACATGGAAGGAAATAGAATGATTTTATCAGTGACGAATACAATACAGAAATGATAATAATTCAGGAGTGATGTTTTTCTCTGTCCAAGTATTACGTTTTGAGGGAGACAATTCACCCAACATCACATGAATACAGATAGAAGTATTAATTCTGCATATTACCTCTACATAAGAAATATTTTCCTTTCTTGCTTTCTTTCTTTATACTACTCTTCTATCTCTAGGCTTTATATTTGTCTTTCTTTTTTTAATTTCAGTATTTAATATTTTAATAAGTGCATTATTACGTATATATTTTATCGATTTCAATCTTCTTCTGCCTTTTTATATTTATCTCTCTATTTTTATTTTCATTTTGAAAAGGTGGTATAGACCGATAAGCAATTAAATTAGGTGAATATAGGTTAAATGGGTCCGTCTTCTTGCTTATCAAGTAATGTATAGTCTTAATTATTAACTATGTCACATTTATTGAATTGGATTAACGTTTTCGGCAATTATTTGCCGTCATCAGATCATAAGTATCATGTTATACATACTGAATACTGAATTACGAAATTAAGTGGAATGAAGTTTGTCCGAATATTACTTCATTCCACTTAATTTCGTAATTCAGTATTCAGTATGTATAACATGATACTTATGATGATCTGATGATAGCAAATAATTGCCGAAAACGTTAATCCAATTCAATAAATGTGACAAAGTTAATAATTAAGATCATACATTACTTGATAAGCAAGAAGATGAACCCATTTAAACTATATTCACCTAATTTATCTCTCTAACATCATTATTTCTTTATTCTTTTAATCCCTTATTTCCTTTCACGTTAGATGACGGCAGCGGTCATTCTTGAGGAGTCAGGTGTTCGTACGATAAAACTGGTCGGGCATCAGTTTTATAAATTTTGATTCTTGAATTCCTCTGAATTAATGGTGGTTTCAAAACTGTATTTATTATACATAATGTTTTAATAAATTCGGTAGTTTTATTTTGTATATCAAGGTCATGTTTAGACGATAACGAATATATATATATATATTTTTAGTTGGTTTTTTAACGATGCTGTATCAACTACTAGGTTATTTAGCGTCGATGAGATTGGTGATAGCGAGATGGTATTTGGCGAGATGAGGCCGAGGATTCGCCATAGTTTACCTTGCATTCACCTTACGGTTAGGGAAAACCTCGGAAAAAACCCAACCAGGTAATCAGCACAAGCGGAAATCGAACCCGCGCCTGAGCGCAACTTCAGATCGGCAGGCAAACGCCTTAACCGACTGAGCCACGCCGGTGGCTTTTAAGGATAAAAGAACATTACAAATAGAGAATAAACTATTCAGAAGTGTTATTTCTTTAATTAGTTAGTGTTTTGAAGCTAAAAATATGTTGTTAATAAAATTTCTTTCTACAGATTTTATTTTTGAATTTTTAACTAAAATTTACATTATTCTTACGCATTTATCACAATTGTTACAAACCACAGCACTTTAGAAACTTGATTCTTTAGTTTAATTATGTGTCCTAATGTACAGTCTTAAAGAATTTACAAGATTTGCGTGATTTGTAACAATTGTTGTGATAAATGCGTAAGAAAATGTAATTTTGTATTTAAAAATCTGTACGAAGTAACTATGGAATTCACAACACATTTCTAGCTTCAGAATACTAGCTAATTAAAGAAATTATACTTCTGAATAGTTCATTCTCTATTTGTAATGTTCTTTTATCCTTAAAACTAAATAATAAAGGTATTTTACAAACAACTTCAAATTAATTTAATTCTGAAAATCTTGAGATTAGGACAAATGTTTAAATTACGTTTTTTGCTCAGAATTTCTTCGAAAAAAAGCTCCGTACGGGACGGCAAATCGTCGTGAATCACCCTGTATATGTTTCTATTCGTTTTTGTTGTCATCACTAGTCTATAAGTTTTAATTTGTTCTGATTAGTTTAAATTATAACCCTAATATACTCCATGTAAAATAGGGTTTATAAAATATGGAACTACTACTACTACTACTACTACTACTACTACTACTACTACTACTACTACTACTACTACTACTACTACTACTACTACTACTACTACTACTACTACTACTACTACTACTACTACTACTACTACTACTACTACTACTACTACTACTACTACTACTACTACTACTACTACTACTACTACTACTACTACTACTACTACTACTACTACTACTACTACTACTACTACTACTACTACTACTACTACTACTACTACTACTACTACTACTACTACTACTACTACTACTACTACTACTACTACTACTACTACTACTACTACTACTACTACTACTACTACTACTACTACTACTACTACTACTACTACTACTACTACTACTACTACTACTACTACTACTACTACTACTACTACTACTACTACTACTACTACTACTACTACTACTACTACTACTACTACTACTACTACTACTACTACTACTACTACTACTACTACTACTACTACTACTACTACTACTACTACTACTACTACTACTACTACTACTACTACTACTACTACTACTACTACTACTACTACTACTACTACTACTACTACTACTACTACTACTACTACTACTACTACTACTACTACTACTACTACTACTACTACTACTACTACTACTACTACTACTACTACTACTACTACTACTACTACTACTACTACTACTACTACTACTACTACTACTACTACTACTACTACTACTACTACTACTACTACTACTACTACTACTACTACTACTACTACTACTACTACTACTACTACTACTACTACTACTACTACTACTACTACTACTACTACTACTACTACTACTACTACTACTACTACTACTACTACTACTACTACTACTACTACTACTACTACTACTACTACTACTACTACTACTACTACTACTACTACTACTACTACTACTACTACTACTACTACTACTACTACTACTACTACTACTACTACTACTACTACTACTACTACTACTACTACTACTACTACTACTACTACTACTACTACTACTACTACTACTACTACTACTACTACTACTACTACTACTACTACTACTACTACTACTACTACTACTACTACTACTACTACTACTACTACTACTACTACTACTACTACTACTACTACTACTACTACTACTACTACTACTACTACTACTACTACTACTACTACTACTACTACTACTACTACTACTACTACTACTACTACTACTACTACTACTACTACTACTACTACTACTACTACTACTACTACTACTACTACTACTACTACTACTACTACTACTACTACTACTACTACTACTACTACTACTACTACTACTACTACTACTACTACTACTACTACTACTACTACTACTACTACTACTACTACTACTACTACTACTACTACTACTACTACTACTACTACTACTACTACTACTACTACTACTACTACTACTACTACTACTACTACTACTACTACTACTACTACTACTACTACTACTACTACTACTACTACTACTACTACTACTACTACTACTACTACTACTACTACTACTACTACTACTACTACTACTACTACTACTACTACTACTACTACTACTACTACTACTACTACTACTACTACTACTACTACTACTACTACTACTACTACTACTACTACTACTACTACTACTACTACTACTACTACTACTACTACTACTACTACTACTACTACTACTACTACTACTACTACTACTACTACTACTACTACTACTACTACTACTACTACTACTACTACTACTACTACTACTACTACTACTACTACTACTACTACTACTACTACTACTACTACTACTACTACTACTACTACTACTACTACTACTACTACTACTACTACTACTACTACTACTACTACTACTACTACTACTACTACTACTACTACTACTACTACTACTACTACTACTACTACTACTACTACTACTACTACTACTACTACTACTACTACTACTACTACTACTACTACTACTACTACTACTACTACTACTACTACTACTACTACTACTACTACTACTACTACTACTACTACTACTACTACTACTACTACTACTACTACTACTACTACTACTACTACTACTACTACTACTACTACTACTACTACTACTACTACTACTACTACTACTACTACTACTACTACTACTACTACTACTACTACTACTACTACTACTACTACTACTACTACTACTACTACTACTACTACTACTACTACTACTACTACTACTACTACTACTACTACTACTACTACTACTACTACTACTACTACTACTACTACTACTACTACTACTACTACTACTACTACTACTACTACTACTACTACTACTACTACTACTACTACTACTACTACTACTACTACTACTACTACTACTACTACTACTACTACTACTACTACTACTACTACTACTACTACTACTACTACTACTACTACTACTACTACTACTACTACTACTACTACTACTACTACTACTACTACTACTACTACTACTACTACTACTACTACTACTACTACTACTACTACTACTACTACTACTACTACTACTACTACTACTACTACTACTACTACTACTACTACTACTACTACTACTACTACTACTACTACTACTACTACTACTACTACTACTACTACTACTACTACTACTACTACTACTACTACTACTACTACTACTACTACTACTACTACTACTACTACTACTACTACTACTACTACTACTACTACTACTACTACTACTACTACTACTACTACTACTACTACTACTACTACTACTACTACTACTACTACTACTACTACTACTACTACTACTACTACTACTACTACTACTACTACTACTACTACTACTACTACTACTACTACTACTACTACTACTACTACTACTACTACTACTACTACTACTACTACTACTACTACTACTACTACTACTACTACTACTACTACTACTACTACTACTACTACTACTACTACTACTACTACTACTACTACTACTACTACTACTACTACTACTACTACTACTACTACTACTACTACTACTACTACTACTACTACTACTACTACTACTACTACTACTACTACTACTACTACTACTACTACTACTACTACTACTACTACTACTACTACTACTACTACTACTACTACTACTACTACTACTACTACTACTACTACTACTACTACTACTACTACTACTACTACTACTACTACTACTACTACTACTACTACTACTACTACTACTACTACTACTACTACTACTACTACTACTACTACTACTACTACTACTACTACTACTACTACTACTACTACTACTACTACTACTACTACTACTACTACTACTACTACTACTACTACTACTACTACTACTACTACTACTACTACTACTACTACTACTACTACTACTACTACTACTACTACTACTACTACTACTACTACTACTACTACTACTACTACTACTACTACTACTACTACTACTACTACTACTACTACTACTACTACTACTACTACTACTACTACTACTACTACTACTACTACTACTACTACTACTACTACTACTACTACTACTACTACTACTACTACTACTACTACTACTACTACTACTACTACTACTACTACTACTACTACTACTACTACTACTACTACTACTACTACTACTACTACTACTACTACTACTACTACTACTACTACTACTACTACTACTACTACTACTACTACTACTACTACTACTACTACTACTACTACTACTACTACTACTACTACTACTACTACTACTACTACTACTACTACTACTACTACTACTACTACTACTACTACTACTACTACTACTACTACTACTACTACTACTACTACTACTACTACTACTACTACTACTACTACTACTACTACTACTACTACTACTACTACTACTACTACTACTACTACTACTACTACTACTACTACTACTACTACTACTACTACTACTACTACTACTACTACTACTACTACTACTACTACTACTACTACTACTACTACTACTACTACTACTACTACTACTACTACTACTACTACTACTACTACTACTACTACTACTACTACTACTACTACTACTACTACTACTACTACTACTACTACTACTACTACTACTACTACTACTACTACTACTACTACTACTACTACTACTACTACTACTACTACTACTACTACTACTACTACTACTACTACTACTACTACTACTACTACTACTACTACTACTACTACTACTACTACTACTACTACTACTACTACTACTACTACTACTACTACTACTACTACTACTACTACTACTACTACTACTACTACTACTACTACTACTACTACTACTACTACTACTACTACTACTACTACTACTACTACTACTACTACTACTACTACTACTACTACTACTACTACTACTACTACTACTACTACTACTACTACTACTACTACTACTACTACTACTACTACTACTACTACTACTACTACTACTACTACTACTACTACTACTACTACTACTACTACTACTACTACTACTACTACTACTACTACTACTACTACTACTACTACTACTACTACTACTACTACTACTACTACTACTACTACTACTACTACTACTACTACTACTACTACTACTACTACTACTACTACTACTACTACTACTACTACTACTACTACTACTACTACTACTACTACTACTACTACTACTACTACTACTACTACTACTACTACTACTACTACTACTACTACTACTACTACTACTACTACTACTACTACTACTACTACTACTACTACTACTACTACTACTACTACTACTACTACTACTACTACTACTACTACTACTACTACTACTACTACTACTACTACTACTACTACTACTACTACTACTACTACTACTACTACTACTACTACTACTACTACTACTACTACTACTACTACTACTACTACTACTACTACTACTACTACTACTACTACTACTACTACTACTACTACTACTACTACTACTACTACTACTACTACTACTACTACTACTACTACTACTACTACTACTACTACTACTACTACTACTACTACTACTACTACTACTACTACTACTACTACTACTACTACTACTACTACTACTACTACTACTACTACTACTACTACTACTACTACTACTACTACTACTACTACTACTACTACTACTACTACTACTACTACTACTACTACTACTACTACTACTACTACTACTACTACTACTACTACTACTACTACTACTACTACTACTACTACTACTACTACTACTACTACTACTACTACTACTACTACTACTACTACTACTACTACTACTACTACTACTACTACTACTACTACTACTACTACTACTACTACTACTACTACTACTACTACTACTACTACTACTACTACTACTACTACTACTACTACTACTACTACTACTACTACTACTACTACTACTACTACTACTACTACTACTACTACTACTACTACTACTACTACTACTACTACTACTACTACTACTACTACTACTACTACTACTACTACTACTACTACTACTACTACTACTACTACTACTACTACTACTACTACTACTACTACTACTACTACTACTACTACTACTACTACTACTACTACTACTACTACTACTACTACTACTACTACTACTACTACTACTACTACTACTACTACTACTACTACTACTACTACTACTACTACTACTACTACTACTACTACTACTACTACTACTACTACTACTACTACTACTACTACTACTACTACTACTACTACTACTACTACTACTACTACTACTACTACTACTACTACTACTACTACTACTAGGTCTATATTGATATCTTAACATTCCATTGCTACCCTCTTTGTTACCTAAATTTTTTACACTGTTTTTCACAATTATTTTCTATTTTATTACTTCCTTTTCAACATTATTTGTTGATAGTTTTAGTCTGCTGTCTCTGTCTTTTCACATTGCCTTTACATCCTTCAATTTATTACATTATGCTATTTACATTTTTTTGTTACTTTTTTGTACCTTCTTTTTTCCTTAATTTTCTTAGTTTTATCATCTGATCAATTCCTATTCCTTTCTACGTTCATTTCTTCTCACTTTATTTGTTTCCTATTCAATGTCTCTCATTTTCACTTATTTTTATCGTTTGCCTTTAATTTGATCTAACTCTTTCATTTCTTTTTAATTCATTTCGTTCTGTTATTTTCATTATTTAATTAATTTTTTGTTTCTTTCCCTTCTCTTTATTTCATTTGTCCCCTTCTTCGTTTTTCATTATTTTTATTCTCTTCTTCCCCAATCTTCCTAATTCTCCACCTATTAACTTCTTGTCCTTATCTCCCACTGTTTATTTATCTTTATTTTGCGTTTCCTATTTTATCTTCTTGCATGTTTCATCTTCAGTTTCTTATTTATTTATTTTTTGCTTTGTCTTTGCTTTTTTCTTCTCGTTTATTTTCATGTTCTTTCTTTTTTCCTTCCTCATCCCATAAGCTTCTCTTTACACTTATATTTCACAAATTCAGTTTTTATTCTTTTTATAACACGTTCCTTTAATTTGCTTTTTATTATTTTTATTTTAATAATACTCATATTTCCTCTCTTATTTTTTCCTTCCACCTTGTTTATTTTTATTTCCTGTCTTGCTCCTTGTGTCAGATCGTTTTCTCTTTTGTATTCTTCGCTGAATTCATATTTATTGACATATATATTGTTATTATAAAGGCTGTATAAAGACGTTAAGACTAAAAATTTAAGAGTTGCAGAAATTTACACAATTGAAAATAAATCTTCGGGGTTTCTGTTATGGCTTTTGAAATAGGTACGAACTACAAGATGAATTAATTATGACGACGATTTAGAAACGAAAAAAATGCTAATAATATTAATAATAATAAACCATTGTAACAATAATGAATAACTTCCAGTGGTAAAATATTCCTAAACTACATGAAGAAATATGAGTCTGTAATTGAATGGATAATTAGCTTCCAGTTAGGAGAAGCAGTACTTTATTACGATACATTCAAAATATAAATTCAATATTACAGGTTACTTTTTAACAAATATGCGTACAAACAAATCTCCTCTAGAAAATAAATCATTGACATACACAATCTACGAAATGAACTCCATTTTCATAATTAGTTCCCGTTCATCAGATCATAACATCAATAAATCAGGAACTGAAAGACATCAAAGTACACTTCTTCTCTCAGTCGAATACA
The DNA here is from genome assembly GCF_040183065.1 of Periplaneta americana. Lineage (NCBI taxonomy): Eukaryota > Metazoa > Arthropoda > Insecta > Blattodea > Blattidae > Periplaneta > Periplaneta americana. The sequence goes on along the minus strand of NC_091121.1, from coordinate 176,933,782 downwards.
AATACATATATATGCTAGAACGTTTATTCTGTGGGCTTTATAACAAATGAAGTTGTTAAAAGGAAACTTAAATAGGCAGGTCTAAACGCAAAAGCAACAGCTTCATCAAAAGAAATTGATCGTCAAACCACATACACTGCTTAAGTTGGAAATCATTACAATAGCAACCATACAAAACATCACTGAATAAGGTACAATTAAAGACTTTTAATTCTTAAATTTCAGATGAGAAACAGCACAAAAGGTAATAACTCATAGTGTGGTAGCCCCGATCACTGGCGTACGCAGTATTTTGTTAAGGGGAGGGGTCAATATTAAAATTGTTTACAATTTACATTAGTGACTCACAACTGCACGCATTGTATTCTTCACCTGATATAATTATAAACATTAAATCGAGATGTTTGATATGGGCAGGGCATGTAGCACGTATGAACGAATCCTGAAATGCATATAGAGCAGTGGTCGTCAGTACTCGCTGAAATGTGCAAAGGGTAAGCGGAGCCGTCCCATGTCCACCGTCGTGCAGCAGGAAGAGATAGAGAGCATACCCACTAGCAGCTACGAGTGCACTGTGTTTTCCGCGGTTAAGAGACGCTATCACCAGGGAGCTCTGTGCTGACGACCGCTGATATAGAGTGTTAGTTGGAAGCCCGGAGGGAAAAAGAACTTTGGGGGGCCGAGACGTAGATGGGAGGATAATATTAAAATGGGATATGATGATAGGGACTGGATTAATCTTGCACAGGACAGGGATCGATGGCGGGGTTATGTGAGGGCGGCAATGAAACTATAAACCAGTGATGTCAAAGCAAGCGCATTTTTCTGACCTTGACGTCGTGCGCGGGCAGCAAGCGCTAAGTATGGAAAGAGGAAGGGTTGCGTATATGAATAAGCAACCTGTTGGATTAAGAAAACAGTGGTGCACAAACTTCAAACGGAACGTGAAATTTTATATCGTTATTTTTACATGGCTTCTTTCTGTTTAATATTATCTATATTGTTTGTAAAACAAAAGTACTAACACCGATTTCAGATGAGAAACAGCACAAAAGGCAATAACTCATAGTGTGGTAGCCCCGATCAGTGGCGTACACAGGATTTTGTCAAGGGGAGGGGTCAATATTAAAATTGTTTACAATTTACATTAGTGACTCACAACTGCACGCATTGTATTCTTCACCTGATATAATTATAAACATTAAATCGAGATGTTTGATATGGGCAGGGCATGTAGCACGTATGCACGAATCCTGAAATGCATATAGAGCAGTGGTCGTCAGTACTCGCTGAAATGTGCAAAGGGTAAGCGGAGCCGTCCCATGTCCACCGTCGTGCAGCAGGAAGAGATAGAGAGCATACCCACTAGCAGCTACGAGTGCACCATGGTGCACTGTGTTTTCCGCGGGTAAGAGACGCGATCACCAGGGAGCTCTGTGCTGACGACCGCTGATATAAAGTCTTAGTTGGGAGCCCGGAGGGAAAAAGAACTTTGGGGGGCCGAGACGTAGATGGGAGGATAATATTAAAATGGGATATGATGATAGGGACTGGATTAATCTTGCACAGGACAGGGATCGATGGCGGGGTTATGTGAGGGCGGCAATGAAACTATAAACCAGTGATGTCAAAGCAAGCGCATTTTTCTGACCTTGATGTCGTGCGCGGGCAGCAAGCGCTAAGTATGGAAAGAAGAAGGGTTGTGTATATGAATAAGCAACCTGTTGGTGGTGCACAAACTTCAAACGGAACGTGAAATTTTATGTCGTTATTTTTATATGGCTTCTTTCTGTTTAATATTATCTATATTGTTTGTAAAACAAAAGTACTAACACAGATTTCTTAATATTGCACTTGTGTTTTAAATCTTAAAAACATAATAGAGAGTTAAGAAGGAATATTCACTTAAATTCCATAGTAGTATAATATTATACTGTATTAAGTGGATGAAACACATCATTCATAAAGAGAGTGATATTCCAAAGAAAGAGATTGAGTATGACATGATAAGTTGGAATTTATATTGATGGTATCTTTAGCCTTACAAAAGTAATCAATAAACTAATCAAAACAATATTACAGTACAAAGCAAAGTTACTTAGGTACTGTATCTGTTTTAAGTGTAACTAATATTACATAACAAAACTTTGATCGCATTGTGCTTTTAAGGTAATATTTGTGAGCAACTTCCCATCATCAGAATATTAAATAATTTTCTTGGAATCTGCTGAAGCTAAAGAGCTGACATTTTTACAACAAATGGGCAGGTAACTTTTGCTTATGATGGAACAGTAGTTGCTTTGTTAATTAATTTCCTTACAAACAATTTGCATGCGAATATTTTCAAAATTTTCAATACACTATCTTCAGTAATACGCATGTACGATATATTAGATTTACAAAAACATTCTGTAAGGCTACTAAATAAATAGGCCTATACCTGAAAATTTCACTTTTCTATACGAAAAGTTGAGAAAATATTTCTTTTGAATAAAAAAATCAAACTTGTGAAAAATGAGCATTAAAATTAAAACTTACATTCTTATAATGCACTTATACTTCTCAGGCAAATCTAAAAATTAACATGAATAAAGTTTTAATAAGTTCTCTTTCCTTTATCCATTGAATCAGTGCTGGCCATCCCTGAATATAGCTCGACCAAGCGGCATATACCACCTCTTTCGTCCGTCTCTTTCCTTTCCGCTGTAAAGCGCTCAGGCTCTCCTGGGCTCTAAAGCGCGCGCTTGCTCCTGTGGGCATCAATTGACATGCCTGCTATAAACCAACGTTTTACAATGAAGTCAGAACTCAAACTATCGAAAGGGTGAATACCGCTCATAAAATGAGTTTAAAATAGACAATGCAAATATTTAACATCTGCACTGCAGAATATTGCGAAAACAACCTTTTGAATATGTTTCACAAGTTAAATTTTATGCTGTATCGGCTTCGTTTTATTGCACTGTCAGTACTAGACGATAGGTCTCTGTGTAATAAAGATAGCATTGTTATAATTCCAATGAGACGCATCACCAAGCATAGGGATTGTACTGAAGGAGGGGTAGGAGGACTGAGTCTTATGTCGATGTAGATTTTGTTACTCTGACAGTGAAAAATTAGAGAAAGGGAAAAGATTATGGATACAAATATATATATTCAAATCTAAGTGGTTCAAGGGGAGGAGGTTCAAACCCGGTAACCTTCCTTTGCGTACTGTCCTGGTCCCGATAAATATATACCAATTAATGTATTACAGTTTACAATTAAACAAAAAGTGTTGCAATACAGATATTACTCTGAGATTGTAAAAGGACAATAGGGTAGATGAGGGTAATTTTAAACAGGGGGGTAATTAACTGTAAAGAAATGCTGTGAAAAATACAAAACTGTCAATATAAAAATTTTAATTCAGGGGAATATTTAAATTAACATTTTGGCTAACATACAAAGCAGTTTGGCGCCAAATATGAGTAACTGCTTAGTTGTGAACGAATGTTTTGTATATGTCTACAAAAAAACTTGAGAAAGAATTTTGCTTCACCTTCATTTTAGGCATTGTAAGTAAACGTACAATGCTATTTTCTTAAGAATATGTTGTTTTATGAGCAATGTATAGTAGTTAACATTTATTACAATGGTTTTGCCATGTCCCATAACCTCAGTTCATTTAATTATAACGTGTTTACATTTGCCCCATAGTTTTAATTGCTTGGGGGTAACTGTAAACATGTTTTACTATGGTTACATTTCGTACTTTTCAGTAATCAAAGAGACCCCCACCCAACTACACTGTAGAGGATATACAGAGGATTGTCACAGATGTGAAAAATTGTAACTACAGTTATCGTGAAGCTCAGGAGAGGTACTGAGTTCCTATATCCTCATATATCATAAGTTAAAGGGACGAAATGTACCAGTGATCAAAATTGAAGTTGGAAGAAGCACAGCTCTTTCTTCTGAAACAGAACAACAAATATTCAGTATCTGATAGCCCGTGCGAAATTTGATGTTTACAAATACCCACCCTCTAAAAGGAGTAAATGTAAACAAGTGGGGTAAATGTAAAGGGCAGGGCATGGTTGCGCCCCTCAGTCAGGTAAGATGCAGCAGATAAAAAAAGAGTCCCTGTTTTGTGGGCATAGTTGCGCCCCGTTCCCATCAGGTAGAGAAAAGGGGCATGGCATAGTTGCGCCCCGATGAAATAGGTAGAGAAAAAGACATTACGGGAACTCGAGACTCGTAATTAACCAACCTTATTGATTTCTTATTCGATTTAATATTCATTATCGATACTGTTAAAATGAACACCATGAAGTTGGCAGTACTTTATTAACTGTTCTTTTACTGTTAATGCAGTGATTATCGATAGCCTACCGTAAAAATGAACACCATGAAGTTGGCAGTACTTTATTAACTGACATATTCAAATGAGTGAGTCGTTGGAATATGGGACCTTAGCAATCTTGAATTTTTATTAATGATTTCCACACCATCAGTGGCGTATAGCGAGGTTAATTTAAAATGAATGTTATGTTTAGTGACAAGGGTAAAGAGTTAATACTTCACAATGGTTTTAAGTTTCGATTTGCGAAACCCTGTACCGTATTTTATGGCAATCACTTACATGTGTACTATGCCCTCTCCATTATGATACCTGATTTCAATGCAGCTACCACTATAATATTTTTAAGTAATTTATTTATTTTATGACAATCACTCTCGTGTGTACTATGCCCTCTCCATTATGATACCTGATTTCAATGCAGCTACCACTATAATATTTTTAAGTAATTTATTTATTTTATGATAATCACTTACGTGTGTACTATGCCCTCTTCATTACAATACCTGATTTCAATGCAGCTACCACTATAATATTTTTAAGTAATTTATTTATTTTATGATAATCACTTACGTGTGTACTATGCTCTCTTCATTATGATACCTGATTTCAATGCAGCTACCACTATAATATTTTTAAGTAATTTATTTATTTTATGATAATCGCTTACGTGTGTACTGTGCCCTCTTCAGTATGATACCTGATTTCAATCCAGCTACCACTATAATATTTTTAAGTAATTTATTTATTTTATGATAATCGCTTACGTGTGTACTGTGCCCTCTTCAGTATGATACCTGATTTCAATGCAGCTACCACTATAATATTTTTAAGTAATTTATTTATTTTATGACAATCACTTACGTGTGTACTATGCCCTCTTCATTATGATACCTGATTTCAATGCAGCTACCACTATAATATTTTTAAGTAATTTATTTATTTTATGACAATCACTTACGTGTGTACTATGCCCTCTTCATTATGATACCTGATTTCAATGCAGCTACCACTATAATATTTTTAAGTAATTTATTTATTTTATGACAACCACTTACGTGTGTACTATGCCCTCTCCATTATGATACCTGATTTCAATGCAGCTACCACTATAATATTTTTAAGTAATTTATTTATTTTATGACAATCACTTACGTGTGTACTATGCCCTATCCATTATGATACCTGATTTCAATGCAGCTACCACTATAATATTTTTAAGTAATTTATTTATTTTATGACAATCACTTACGTGTGTACTATGCCCTCTTCATTATGATACCTGATTTCAATGCAGCTACGACTATAATATTTTTAAGTAATTTATTTATTTTATGACAACCACTTACGTGTGTACTATGCCCTATCCATTATGATACCTGATTTCAATGCAGCTACCACTATAATATTTTTAAGTAATTTATTTATTTTATGACAATCACTTACGTGTGTACTATGCCCTCTTCATTATGATACCTGATTTCAATGCAGCTACCACTATAATATTTTTAAGTAATTTATTTATTTTATGACAACCACTTACGTGTGTACTATGCCCTCTCCATTATGATACCTGATTTCAATGCAGCTACCACTATAATATTTTTAAGTAATTTATTTATTTTATGACAACCACTTACGTGTGTACTATGCCCTCTCCATTATGATACCTGATTTCAATGCAGCTACCACTATAATATTTTTAAGTAATTTATTTATTTTATGACAACCACTTACGTGTGTACTATGCCCTCTTCATTATGATACCTGATTTCAATGCAGCTACCACTATAATATTTTAAAGTAATTTATTTATTTTATGACAATCACTTACGTGTGTACTATGCCCTCTTCATTATGATACCTGATTTCAATGCAGCTACCACTATAATATTTTTAAGTAATTTATTTATTTTATGACAACCACTTACGTGTGTACTATGCCCTCTTCATTATGATACCTGATTTCAATGCAGCTACCACTATAATATTTTAAAGTAATTTATTTATTTTATGACAATCACTTACGTGTGTACTATGCCCTCTTCATTATGATACCTGAATTCAATGCAGCTACCACTATAATATTTTTAAGTAATTTATTTATTTTATGACAATCACTTACATGTGTACTATGCCCTCTTCATTATGATACCTGATTTCAATGCAGCTACCACTATAATATTTTTAAGTAATTTATTTATTTTATGACAATCACTTTCGTGTGTACTATGCCCTCTCCATTATGATACCTGATTTCAATGCAGCTACCACTATAATATTTTTAAGTAATTTATTTATTTTATGACAATCACTTACGTGTGTACTATGCCCTCTTCATTATGATACCTGAATTCAATGCAGCTACCACTATAATATTTTTAAGTAATTTATTTATTTTATGACAATCACTTACATGTGTACTATGCCCTCTTCATTATGATACCTGATTTCAATGCAGCTACCACTATAATATTTTTAAGTAATTTATTTATTTTATGACAATCACTTTCGTGTGTACTATGCCCTCTCCTTATGATTCACTTACGTGTGTACTATGCCCTCTCCATTATGATACCTGATTTCAATGCAGCTACCACTATAATATTTTTAAGTAATTTATTTATTTTATGACAATCACTTTCGTGTGTACTATGCCCTCTCCTTATGATTCACTTACGTGTGTACTATGCCCTCTCCATTATGATACCTGATTTCAATGCAGCTACCACTATAATATTTTTAAGTAATTTATTTATTTTATGACAATCACTTACATGTGTACTATGCCCTCTTCATTATGATACCTGATTTCAATGCAGCTACCACTATAATATTTTTAAGTAATTTATTTATTTTATGACAATCACTTTCGTGTGTACTATGCCCTCTCCATTATGATACCTGATTTCAATGCAGCTACCACTATAATATTTTTAAGTAATTTATTTATTTTATGACAATCACTTTCGTGTGTACTATGCCCTCTCCTTATGATTCACTTACGTGTGTACTATGCCCTCTCCATTATGATACCTGATTTCAATGCAGCTACCACTATAATATTTTTAAGTAATTTATTTATTTTATGACAATCACTTTCGTGTGTACTATGCCCTCTCCTTATGATTCACTTTCGTGTGTACTATGCCCTCTTCATTATGATACCTGATTTCAATGCAGCTACCACTATAATATTTTTAAGTAATTTATTTATTTTATGACAATCACTTTCGTGTGTACTATGCCCTCTCCTTATGATTCACTTACGTGTGTACTATGCCCTCTCCATTATGATACCTGATTTCAATGCAGCTACCACTATAATATTTTTAAGTAATTTATTTATTTTATGACAATTACTTTCGAGTGTACTATATCCATAGGGCGCAACTATGCCAGGTCCATCCTACTACCTGATTTCTTCGGGGCGCATCTATGCCATGTCCATTCTGCTACCTGATTTCTTCGGGGCGCAACTATGCCATGTCCATTCTCCTACCTGATTTCTTCGGGGCGCAACTATGCCATGACTAGACTTTCAATACTGACCGCCGGGCGTAACTATGTGATACCAAATGTAAACTAGCAATTAAAAGCTGAAAAAGTCAACCTTATTGTTTTAAACCCATTTTCAGGGAAAAGAAAGATCTAAAAACAACACAATGTTTCTTTGTCATGCTTACCGTTACTGAGGGTTGTGGAATGTTGAAATATGTTTGAAATCAGTGAAAAGTGTTTACAATTACCCTGGTCTACCCTATATTAAAATCAAATTGGATAACTATACCTTTCCTCCCCATTGACGAGTTTTTACTTCGTAAGATTCGAACAACGTGAAATAAATTGGCAGACATTTCGTAACGCAAATTGAAAACGTGCGGCAAAGGATTCCGAGAGTATAAAATGTACCTTGCTGGACTTGAAAGAAAACTATAAAAGAAGGGAGAAATGAGAAAATAATAGAGAATATAGAGTAGCTAAAAACGGTTGAATATCACCCGAGGGAAATGGGATAGAAGTAACGAAAAATACAATTAAACAGTGGAGTGAGAGAGAGATAGAGGGAGCCTGCAGTGTGTAATGTGAAATTACGCAAGAAAAGAAATGAGGGGAAAAAATCTTTTGTATGGAAACCTGAAGCTAAAACTGCCGGCTGTCCTTCCATGTACTGCTGAACAACGGAAGAAAAGAACTCCTAATTTCGTTGGTAGTGGGCGACAGAGTGCAACGGATGTTAGGACAAATCTGTAATATTATACACTAGCCGTACCCGTGCGCTCCGCTGCACCTGTTAAAAATAAATATAAAGTAATTACATAATTAAAATAGGACGTTTGATCCAGGGAACATTCGTGTTTGATAGGAGGATAAATCGTTTAATATGTTACTTAATTTAAATTGTATTTAAATAATTAAAATGCGGTCATTTTGGTCCAGAGAGCAATCATTTGGTGCAATGACAATTAATATGTTTCTTAATTGTTATTACATGCAACCATAGCTTAATGAATATTGAATTATCATTTATTTTTAATGTGTATGCTTTATATTACTTGCTATATGTTTCAGAAGTTACTGTAATAACATTGTAGAATTATGTCCATCTAGAGAAACTACACTTTCCAATGGTGAAATAATAATTAATTATACAAATCGGTTAATTTAGCTTCCGATATTACTTCATACAAACACAGAAACATTCTCTGTAAGCAATCTTTCATAGCTTTCGATTGTTGCTGTCCAAGGCCCCTTATAGACGAAGTCATTTGTTTTTTAATTCATTACACGGCCTTAGATGGCAGTTATTTTAATTTTAAAACTCATTTATCTCATTAAATATCAGTCCTATCAAAATTTTTTACGGAATGAAACTCATCGGAAATGATTTTTAAAGAAACGTATGTTATGTCACATTTTTCACAAAAATTAATAATAAGCGAGATATTTCGATTTATTTAATTCAAGTCACCTTATAACCCCCTTTTAAATAACGTATTTTGAATGGCATAGAGCCTAAAATCTAAGTTACAACGAAATTAATTTATATTCCAATTTTCACATAAATCGGTTCAGCCATTATCGCGTGAAAAGGTAACAAACATCCAGACAGACAGACAGGCAGACAGACAGGCAGACAGACAGACAGACAGACAGACAGACAGACAGACAGACAGACAGACAGACAGACAGACAGACAGACAGACAGGACAGACATACAAACAAAATTTCAAAAGAGCGATTTTCGGTTTCAGGATGGTTAATTGTACATGTTAACACCAATTATTTTTGGAAAATCGAAAATTTCCAGAAACATTTTGGCTACAGATTTATTATTAGTATAGACTAGCAGTACGCGTGCGCTCCGCTGCACCTGTTAGAAATAAATATAAAGTAATTACATAATTAAAATAGGACATTTGATCCAGGGAACATTCGTGTTTGATAGGAGGATAAATCGTTTAATATGTTACTTAATTTAAATTGCATCCAAATAATTAAAATGCGATCATTTTGGTCCAGAGACACTCATTAGGTGCAATGACAATTCCTTTAACATGTTTCTTAATTTTTATTACATGCAACCATAGTTTAATGAACATTGACATCATTTAGATTTAATGTGTATATTTTATTTTACTTGTTATAGGTTTCCATTGAATTATGGTAATAACTTAATTTTAACCCTTGTTTTCTACGTATTCAGGAAATGGCGCTTGGTCCACTATGGTTGTGAACCTTCAAATAACTTAAATTATATTATATAATATTACATATTACATTATATTATATTATATTATATTATATTATATTATATTATATTATATTATATTATATTATATTATAGTATATTATATCAGAAGTTACTGTTAATACCATTATAGCATTATGTCCATCTAGAGAAACTACACTTTCCAATGGTGAAATAATAATTAATTATACAAATCGGTTAATTTAGCTTCCGATATTACTTCATACAAACACAGAAACATGCTGTAAGCTATCTTTCATAGCTTTCGATTGTTGCTGTCCAAGGCCCCTTATAGACGAAGTCATTTGTTTTTTAATTCATTACACGGCCTTAGATGGCAGTTATTTTAAGTGTAAAACTCATTTATCTCATTAAATATCAGTCCTATCAAAATTTTTCAAGGAATAACACTTATCGCAAATTATTTTTAAAGAAACTTTTGTTATGTAACATTTTTCACAAAAATCAATAATAAGCGAGATATTTCGATTTATTTAATTCAGGCCCCCTTACAACCCCCCTTTTAAGTAAAGTATTTTGAATGCCATATAGCCTAAAATCTAAGTTACAACGAACTTAATTTATATGCAAATTTTCATCGAAATCCGTTCATCCATTATTGTGTCAAAAGGTAACAAACATACAGACAGACAGACAGACAGACAAAAATTTCAAAAAAAGCGATTTTCGGTTTCAGGGTGTTTAAATAGATATGTTAGGACCAATTATTTTTGGAAAATCGAAAATTACCAGAAAAATTTCGGCTACAGATTTATTATTAGTATAGATTACTTTGTCATTATACAGAATATAGCTAGGAATTATTATGGTGCTGCATATATTCAATTTAGAGGTATTCTTGAACCTTAAAATTCGGCACTTTTTATACCAAATGTGGTTTTTAGCAGACTAAGTTACATATATTGTTATGTCTTTGTAATACTTTTATATACCACCGAGGAACATATGCTTGACTGAACCTACCACAACTGTAGCTATAATGACAGTAGCAACGTTGGTCCAAGACTGTACTGCTGCTGCAGGCATGTCAAAACCCTGCACATTGTGCAGTAGTCTCTGTGAGATGTGCACTTTCTATTCCCCTATCTGGAGGGAGTGAATCGCCTTGGAGGGGAACGTGGCAGGGCTATACAGACCTGCAGCAGCATATCAGCTTTTCTTTCAGTAACGCAGTTTTAGTACGGGTACTGATTTGGCTGTCTGTGAATGACTTATGATAAATAAAGTGAGGAGTTCACAGATAACGGAGAAGAGAAATTACGAATATATACTAATATTAAATCTGTAGCCGAAAATTTTCTGGTAATTTTCGATTTTTCGAAAATAATTGGTCCTAACATATATAATTAACCACTCTGAAACCGAAAATCGCTTTTTTGAAATTTTTGTTTGTATGTCTGTCTGTATGTTTGTTACCACCTTTTCACGCGATAATGGCTGAACCGATTTCAATGAAAATTGGAATATAAATTAAGTTCGTTGTAACTTAGATTTTAGGCTATATGACATTCAAAATACACTATTTAAAAGGGGGGTTATAAGGGGACCTGAATTAAATAAATCAAAATATCTCGCGTAATATTGATTTTTGTGAAAAATGTTACATAACAAAAGTTTCTTTCATAATTATTTGCGATAAGTTTTATTCTTTGAAAAATTTTCATAGGACTGATATGTAATGAAATAAATGAATTTTAATATTAAAATAATTGCCATCTAAGGCCGTGTAACGAAATAAAAAACAAATGACTTGGTCTATAAGGGGCCTTGGACAACAACAGTCGAAAGCTATGAAAGATAGCCTACAGAGAATGTTTCTGTGTTTGTATGAAGTAATATCGGAAGCTAAATTAACCTATTTGTATAATTAATTATTATTTCACCATTGGAAAGTGTAGTTTCTCTAGATGGACATAATACTATAATGTTATTACAGTAACTTCTGATATAATAATATAATATATAATATAATATAATATAATATAATATAATATAATATAATATAATATAATATAATATAATACTATATAATATAATATAATTTAAGTTATTTGAAGGGTTCATAACCATAGTGGGCCAAGCGCCATTTACTGAATACGTAGAAAACAACAAGGGTTAAAATTAAGTTATTACCATAATTCAATGGAAACATATAGCAAGTAAAATAAAGTATATACAGTAAATCTAAATGATGTCAATGTTCATTAAATTATGGTTGCATGTAATAACAATTAAGAAATATATTAAAGGAATTGTCATTGCACCAAATGAGTGATCTCTGGACCAAAATGATCGCATTTTAATTATTTAAATACAATTTAAATTAAGTAACATATTAAACGATTTATCCTTCTAACAAACACGAATGTTCCCTGGATCAAATGTCCTATTTTAATTACGTAATTACTTTATATTTATTTCTAACAGGTGCAGCGGAGCGCACGGGTACGGGTAGTCATATAATATAATTGTTATAATGTTTTCCTCAGCCAACAATAATTATTTTAAAACGAAAGGCTTTCACCAGCCCATGTCGAGGTAATAGTGTTGTAACAGATCAGATTAGTAAATTTCTCAAAATATGATATTGCCAGCGCTTATTTCTTAATCAGTACTCTCACGGCAAAATGTACTTGACAATGGCGTTGTTTTGGAGTCTGTACTAACACGACCATCAAAGATTAGACGACTTACGACTTTCATTTCATAAGCTGGTAAGTGTTGAGAATATAGTGAGGAATACATGTGAGGCTCTTGAGGTTGTAAGGAGAGAAGAAGGCAATTATTTGCAAGGCGGAAAAATTTTCTGGAAAAATATATAATGGCAAATTTTCCAACTCACATCACTATATTATGCTAACATACTTACATTAATAAACCTTTAAACCTGACATAAATAGAATATCGTCACTTCACAGCTTGTGAACTACACTTTTAATTTCTTTATGCTCGATCCTGCCGAAATGTAGTAATTATACACCTGGTAGCAGACCTTTAATGCATGTCATTAAAATACACCTACTCATTAAAGGTCAGGTCTTTCAGCCAATGACGACTCAGGTTACAACTGTTCAGCCAATGACAGGTCAGCTTTCTACCGTTATAAAACCGCAAGTATCGATTATTCTCGTATATGCAATCGAAAGAGAATTAGCGAAAAGTCACGGAGGCTGGAAATCCAATACTGTCGCAGAAGGTTATGTTCTGTTACTATAATAATTAGCGTTAATTGTAAATAATATTCAAATAAATTCAATTTGTCATCTCGTTTTTCAATGTCGAATTCAATAATCAAGGTTATAATATTATAATATTATCAAGTTTAACGGGACTACGTCAAGGACATTGACATTACTGTTGCTCGGAAAAAATCAATACTTTCGCGTCTGCGCACATCTCGCAATTCACGACCTAGAACAAGGTCACTTCCGATCTTGTCAGTTACAAATAAAATGTATACATCTGAATACCAGTAATTTCAAGTTAGAAATATGGTCGAGCATAAAAAGTCGTATGAAACTCGCCTATAATGGTAATTAAGAAGCTCGTATGAAAATTATTAAACGAGCGCAAGCGAGTTTCATAAATATCCATACTCGATTCTTAATTACTATCATTATAGGCTCGTTGCATAATGTACTATTCAGTAACGCTCCTAACTTGTCGATACTTGCTCTCAACGTTTTGCAAATAAACTATATGTGAATTTAAATTCTAAGCTTAATTTATATTATTTATTAATATTAATGTTAATTTATATTGACATACAGGAAGGAAATTATTTCAGTGTAAAAATTGCACATACTGTATGTAATTAATTGGGAGTATAATATTTTCTTCAACATTTGTGTTCCAAAGGTCCCAATAAATAATAATGCTCGACGAACAATGAAAGAGTAGGGTCTACTACTTTTAATAATTAGTATCCACTACGTAAAATGAAATACTTGTTCGTTTTTTGTTTCGAAATTACTGCAATATTTTTTCCTTCAAATACTATATAAAAATCATATTAATAAATTATGCTTTACAAACCACTACTTTGTGAAGTATAACTGAGTAAGCCTAAAGTATCTTGTATTACAATTGTCAAGTATAGACATTGATAATAATCGTGTTTTTTTCCTTCTGCTAAGTGTGTTCATAATGTCCAAATGCCTATTTAATCCAACCCTAGAAGCGCAGAATAGATTATTGTACACCCCTCCATCTAAGAACGGGTAAGAGCAACGCTTGAATGATGCAGTCTGCACAGACCGGCGATCCGCGCACATAACTGCACATTTAGAGTCTGATTTCTGACATACCTGCTGCAGTGTACAACAAGGTAACAGCCAAATTCCCAAACATTCAATTTGCTAATGATTCTTATTTTTTTAATTAATTAAAAATCATTGTTTAGTCAAGACTATATAAGGTTTCAATTATTTAAATATATGAGTTTTTCTTTTTCTCTTTTTACCGATTCTCCTAATACTTGGAGGAAGTTTTAAATTCATATGTATACACCAGTTTTCATCCACTTTGCTTAGAACCAAACTGGATTTTATCGACAACTTAGTGACAAAGTGAACTTTCTCCCAACAAAAATTACTTACAAATTTCCAGTACATCAAGGAAATAGGAGCTTTTGCATTTTACATACACTTTTGAAGATTATACTTTACATTTTGATATATTTATTTCTTCAAGTAACGTTCTGGCAAGATGGAATTAGATTTTCGTCTTTTCTGAAAAATAAGTTTCTTTATAAAGTGCAGTTTTATAGGGATATCCTGAACTAGCACCAACAGATAGCGCACGTGTACTTTGAGGGATGCGCTTTGCGTGTGCATTTGTTTTTCGGTATATAAACATTGAGGATTTACGTAGTGTATTAGTACATTAAATACTCTTTAAAAAACTAAAAATGGCAATTTTTTGTTATGTTCCTATATGTAAACACCAGGGAAAGCTTTTTGTCTTCAATCAGGTCCCGAAATATTCTGAATATATGCTTTAAACCTTAAAAAATATAAGTAATTAAATTGTGCCTATTAAATAAAAGTAACTACTTCAAGTAAGGAATTGTTGACTACAGTTTCATTTTGGAAGAGGAAAATGAAAAATTAATAAAAACAATGCAACCTAGACAGCGATCTGTGTTAGCTTAGATTATATGCAGTAGTTGTAGGAGTCTCCGAAGTTTACGCCTGCAGTAAACCCTCGATTAAGTGGGATGTTTATTATCCAGGACGATCCGTAGTGGAACCCATTTCGTGAATAATGTTTTAATGTACTCTACCCTAATTATTAAAACCATGTTTTAACTTCAAATTTTCAGAATCATCCTACATAGTATTCAAAACTGCATATCCTTAACCTTCAAAACGCACGAATAATCGTGATACTACTGCGATCATATTAGGGGAGAGTCGGGTAGTATCGGACAGTGCGTTTCTTTCATCTACCATCATATGGTAGTACCTGAATGACGTGGTTACGTTTCTATATGCGACATCACAGAAACGTAACCATGTCAATCAGGTATTATCATCGTGCGGTAGATGAAAGAAACTCACTGTCCGATATTACCCGTTGTCCGATACTACCCGAATCTCCCCTATATCATCCTATTAAAAATTGCATTTGATCTTTCTGCTAATACAGAAAAAATACAAGGAATTCAATCTCGATAGTCCCTTCCCTATAAAAAGAAACACATTGGTGGCTGCATATCCTGTTTTTAGCGTACGGTTCTTAAATACTAATGATTAAAGAGGGCAATATTCACCTTCGACATAGTTGCTATTTTTTTATTCGTGCACCTCGTTCTCAAAGTTCTCGTTTAGGTTCATGAACATTCAATTTACTCGTATCTATATTCTGCATACTGCAGATTTCCCCACCCATCTCGGGGAATCGCTCATTATTATACAGGTTTACGTTATTATTTATTGTAAATTAAATTAAATTATGAGGTAAGAAAATACTGAACTATATTAAATTATACTAGGTTATACAAAATAACTGTAAATATAATTTTTACACGCACAGAAAACCAAGAAGCGGGAAAACGTAATCAACTGTAGCATATGACATAACATAGCCCTACAACATGTTGCGCCGCATGGAATGCTCCTGCCATCTAGCGGTAAAACTTCGCATGAGATATCACTATTCTAAGCGACTTATGTTTGCTCACATGAAGCTAGTGTACAAGTTTAGTGGCAAGTCTGCATTACATTATACACAATTACGACAGTATGGTATAGACAGACGTCAGTGGAAATCCTTAGTAATGCACTTAAAACAGAGGATTTAAAATTATGGTTGCTAGAGAGAAGTCTCTTCTCATCTAATTAAAGCGTCATGACAAAGCACAAAGGATAAGAAGGCTGTAAACAAAATATGACAGGTCTTCTGATCTCCCAGCTTCACCAACATATAGTTCAATAACTTAAGCACAGAAATAGTGAGCTCACTTCGCTGCTGAACTCTTTGTGCATATTTAGTTCGAAATCAGATTGCAGTACTTATGAAGCTATTAATCTAGCTTCTCTTGTAATACTGTTATTATATTTGATATACTAGTATTATTAATATTATGTGGATAGAATTACGTTTTGGATGACATGAGAAAAAAGGATATTCCTCAAAATGTAATTAGAGCATTACAAAGTTTGTGGAGGGAGTAAAATCTCAATTGAACACGAAATGTAGTTATAGATCCAAAGACTGAAACTTTTAATTTTGAAGTATGGCAAGGGTATCCATTATCTCCAGTCTTATTTAATACAGTATGTACTTACTTACTTACAAATGGCTTTTAAGGAACCTGCAGGTTCATTGCAGCCCTCAAATAAGCCCGCCATCGGTCTTTATCCTGTGCAAGATTAATCCAGTTTCTACTATCATATTCCACCTCCCTCAAATTCATTTTAATATTATCCTCCCATTTACGTCTCGGCCTCCCCAAAGAAACAATTACCCAATCGGGAATCGATCATGCAGCCTTCGACTTTGCAGTCTAGCATATTAACTAAAATGTCCCTTCATCTGTGAATGAATGAATGAAATAGACTATTTCGTTTGTATTACGTCATACCATTTTCGACTAATGAAGAGTAATAAAATTTTGAATTCCAACCAATCACAGTCATACATCGCGATAATTTTTGCAAATCGATTTATCACTATCAGTTTATCGCATGTCGTTCTTTTGTTTAGTCAGTGTCGTCAACTGTTTCCTCTATATCGATGAACATGAATCCATTGTACTAAATAAAGTGCGAAATCCTACTTCCACATTTACATTTTTATCTTCTAGCTCCATGTCCATTGTAGGCCTATCTAAAGAAATTGTCACTTCTTCATAACAATTGTTCATTTAATTAATGTATTAATCAGGTTATTATTTTTTAATTATATTATAAAAATTCTGAATTAAATTATGATTTCAGAGGATGATGAAAATGTATTTCTGTTGTAATTATAAGAGAAAAGCGCAGTAAATGTAATTAATATTTCGCTTTTCTCAATTGGCATTGCTGAATAATAACATCCAATTTCTTTATTGCAGCAATCGATATTCATCTATTTCAACTTCACAATGTCTGAATAGATGAAGTATTCATAAATATACAATTACTAATATTTTATGAGCGAATTTTAGGGCTAAATTATTTATATTTTCATTTTACGAGTATTAACGAAACAGTTTTAATAAACATCACGAGAGATCTGAGTTTACTATTGATAAATTGACTAAACAATTAAAAGAATATATTAATTAATTGATGATACTGAAACAGATGGCCTAATGAACAGAAAATTATATACCAGATAGTATAGAGGTATTCTTAGTAAACCTTATTTACATAAATCCCATAGAAAATAACTCGAAATGAAATAACTCATAGAAATCGAAATTTCATTCCATCAGTGTCATTAGTCGGAAATACAGAAGAGCCAAAATTGCCGAAATAATGGTTTGATAAATGGGAACCAACGAGAATATTTAGTTAAACATTTTATCTGCCTACCAAACATCCCACAAATATAATTTAGAATTAAACCTGGGTCTCCTGCGTCAATATTCGATGAAATATATATTTTGCTAGCGGTGCGCTTGCTTGAATCAATGAAAACCAAAAATGTGATACGGTCTGTGTGTAACTTTTCAACAGCCACATGTTTAGAGCAGATTTCAGATATGAATATTTTATTACGTAGAATTTTATGAGTAGAGAAGCAGCGAAAGAATTTATTTCTTTCGGCACATTTTCAGTATTATATACGATCCATACAAGATGCCTTCTCGGTCCATATACCACTCTACCCAAGTCTGTAATATTCTCGTAGGAAGCAGATTTAATATTAGGCTAAAGCAAGCAGAATAAAACACGTTCAAGAAGCTAATACCAATCTCATCTTTTTCAACGTAAAGTCTCCTTCCAATCATATTACAAGCTGAGTCAAGAAAATTTCATAAAGCGAAGCATAATCATATTTGAAATACATTTAAATTGCCATAGTTAGATTTTATACAACATAAAAGATGTTATGATGCATTAACTTTTCAATAGTGATAGAAATATACACTAACGTCGAATACCGGGTATAGAGAGAAAATTACTCTGTTTTGTTTCTTCATAAATAATAATAATAATAATAATAATAATAATAATAATAATAATAATAATAATAATAATAATAATAATAATAATTTATTTTATTTATTTATTTATTATTTATTATTAATATTTGTGTGCTGAAGAACAGCCAGAGGCCAATTATAGTTCAGCACAATACACAAACAGAAGATACAAAGGTGCAAAACAAAAATAAATAATATCTTAAATAACAAAAACATACATGAATACAATTGAGTACAAACAGTAAAAACTAATAATCAAAACGAAACTAAACCTTAAAAGGATCTAAATTGTGCCCATGCAAATTGGCATATTTTATGCATCTACAGACTGGAGAAAGTGATTTTGAATTTCGGTTATAAAAAATTTTTTGAAATCTTAAACCTTTTGTAGGAATACGAAGGCTGATATTGTTTATGATAGACTCACAATCAATATCACCCTTGATAACTTTGCAAAAAAATTGATAATCAAGATTTAGACGTCTAGCATAAAGGCTACAACAGTTAAAATATTTACAGGTAATATCATAGTTAAAGTCAGTGGAATTGGGTATATATCGAAAAGCACATAAGGAAATAAATTTTCTTTGAATATTTTCCAATTTAACCGAATCGGTTGAAGTAATGGAATTCCAGGCTACAGATGCATATTCAAGTTTAGAGCGAACCAAAGTAAAGTATAGAATTAATAGTGACTCAGGAGTAGAAAAAGAATAGGTTATAGACCTTATTAAACCAAGCATTCTTATTGAATGATTATAATAATAATAATAATAATAATAATAATAATAATAATAATAATAATAAAATTTATTTATTTATGTACTTATGTATGTATTTACTTATTTACTTATATATTTATGTATGTATGTATTTATGTATGTATTTACTTATTTACTTATTCACTTATTTACTTATTTATTTATTTATTTATTTATTTATTTATGTATTTATGTATTTATGTACTTACGTATTTATGTATTTATGTACTTACGTATTTATGTATTTATGTACTTACGTATTTATGTATTTATGTACTTACGTATTTATGTATTTATGTACTTACGTATTTATGTATTTATGTATTTACTTACTTACTTACTTATTTATTTATTAGTTATTTATTGATTTGTTTGTTTGTTTGTTTGTTTGTTTGTTTGTTTGTTTGTTTGTTTGTTTGTTTGTTTGTTTGTTTGTTTGTTTGTTTGTTTATTTATTTATTTATTTATTTATTTATTTATTTATTTATTTATTTATTTAGAATATTAACGTGCAAAACAGCAGCACAAGGCCAATTGCAGTTTAGCACAAGATACAAAACAAAACAGAAGAAATGATCATGAGAATGAATGATAGAAATGGCAGTGAGATGGAATACTATCAATGTAATAGTAACATTAATCATTGACCAAATGCAACAAAATAAACAGCAATATCTGACAAATAATAACGAGTAAGGATATATGGCATGATAAAACTCAAAAGTATATACTACACATTAAATGGATCCAAGTTCAATGCATGCAAATTATCATATTTTATACGTCTGCAGACCGGAGAGAGAGATTTAGAATTACTATTATAAAAAATGTTATGAAATCTTAAACCATTAGCAGGAGTACGAAGACTGATATTGCTTATGAATGATTCACAATCAATATCACCCTTAATGACTTTACAAAAAAAAATAAATAATCAAGATCTTGACGTCTGGTAAACAAACTGAAGCAGTTAAAATATTTACAGTTAATCTCATATTTATAATTATCGGTATTTGGTAAAAATCTGTAAGAACACAAGGAAATAAATTTTCTTTGAATTTTCTCCAATTTAGCCGAGTCAGTGGAAGTAATGGAGTTCCATATTACAGATGCATAGCCTATTCAAGCTTGGATCTAACCAATGCATAGTATAAAATTAATAGACACATCGGAGTAGAAAAAGAATAAGTTGTAGATCTAATTAGACCAAGCATTCTTAATGAATGGGTATAAATATATTGCACATGATCATGGCAATATAATAATAATAATAATAATAATAATAATAATAATAATAATAATTTATTTATTTATTTATTTTATTTATTTATTTATTTATTTATTTATTTATTTATTTATTTAGAATATTAACGTGCAAAAACAACAGCACAAGGCCAATTACAGTTTTGCACGATACAAAACAGAACAAAACAACAAATGATGATGAGAATGAATGATAGAAAATGGCAATGAGATGAAATACAAACAATATAATGGTCTACATCAATCATTGATCAAATAATAATTATAAAATTATAAAATTAGTACAATGAGAATTGAAATAATGGAATGGTCTACATGAATCAATAGACCAAATGCAAGAAATATATGGACAAATAATTATTAAAATTAGATCAGTGAGTTAAAACTCAAAGATATACTACACATTAAATGGATCCAAGTTGAATCCATGCAAATTAGCATATTTAATGCATCTGCAGACCGGAGAGAGAGATTTAGGATTCTTATTATAAAACAATTTATGAAATCTTAAACCATTAGCAGGAATACGAAGACTGATATTGCTTATGAAAGATTCACAATCAATATCACCCTTAATGACTTTGCAAAAAAATAAATAATCAAGATCCTGACGTCTGGTGAACAAACTACCGCAATTGAAATAATTGCATTTAATCTCATAGTTATAATCGGAATTTGGTAAAAATCTATAAGAACACAAGGAAATAAATTTTCTTTGGATATTCTCCAATTTAGCCGAGTCAGTGGAAGTAATGGAGTTCCATACAACAGATGCATATTCAAGCTTGGATCTAACCAACGTATAGTATAAAATTAATAAACACATAGGAGTGGAAAAAGAATAAGTTATAGACCTAATTAGACCAAGCATTCTTAACGAATGTGTATAAATATATTGCACATGATCATGGAAATATAATTTAGAATCAAGTAGGACACCAAGATCTCTAATACAATCTTTCCTAGTAATTACGACATTACTGAGAGAATAGTTAAATTTTAGGGAGATAGTTTTCCGTGAAAAGGAAATAACAAAAGTTTTGGATTGATTAATTTTCATTCCATTTTCAACAGACCATTGTGAAATTGAATTAATGTCATAATAATAATAATAATAATAATAATAATAATAATAATAATAATAATAATAATAATAATAATATATTAACAAGTTTTAAGTACTGAAATACGCTATTACTTTAAACAAGTTTTGTTATAAGAAAATAAAATAACAAAACAAGTAAATCTAATAGGAAACCGTTTTAACACTTTTACCACCGTTCAACAAGCGCTCAGAAATTACTATTTACTACAGACTGTAGTGTAGAACAGCAGAGTTAATACAAAACATGTTAAGAATTAATCTGAGTACACTTTTCGTAAAGTAGAGTATAAATTCGCACCGATGTTTTCCATGAAAGAATATGTGAAATTTGTGCTTAATTTGGTTTAGCTTTCGAACTACAAATAACTATCAAATGAAACAATGATCTAATGTTTGAATTACAGACACTTCGCAGCTAAACGAAGTGTTTAACAAGGTCTGACCAACTTCAGAAAGCAATGAACTATATTACCCATATTTACGTCAAATTTCGTCACAGCTATTTGAAGTTTTCCTTGCATATATTATTTCAGGTTGCCATCTGGTATACCGCATACACATAGGTCCTCATCAAAGCACATTCACCACAAAAAATTCATTTGAAATTACTTATTAGAGACTAAGTGATCGGCCCTCAGCGCCCAATCCACCTTCCTGGATAGGTTATATTCAACTATTGGTAAACATAATGTCAATCTTAATAGAGTATCACATTTTGGTGTGCTGCAGTACCAGTTCAACTGTAACATATACCATAATTTAATATATCTCAGCATTCAAATGCTGAATTGAAGTAAATGGTGTATTTCCGTCTGCAGGATATTCAAGTCTGGTTTAAATTTCTTGTAAAATTTTAAGGCCTACTAGTTTTTAAAATCTATATTGTCACAAATTGAGTATCATGCATAGTATATACAGGGACATCATTTTATTTTTACTTGCATTTTTATTGTACCTGCGTTTCTGAATGTACTTGACTCCCATCCCTTTCACTAATGTCCTTGCTAACGTCAGCCACACAAACTTACGGCCGCTGTTGCTAGCAGAGTACAGTGTGATTCAGAAATATGTTGCATTTTCTATAGAAGAAAGAGCTTATATTATTGAAGTTTATTTTCACACAGGTGTAATGTGTAGCATAACTGAATTTATGTGTGTGGACTGAGCACAAGTGAAGATTAGAGTTACCGAAAGTACGGTACCCTATAATATGGTACGATACTTAACAGCATTATTTAAACAAGAGTTTTATTTTACTGTTTGTAGGTATGAAGGACGATGATGGAAACTGGAATTACAATATAACCGAATGTGAACAGCAGTTTTTTTCCTGATTATATCATTACGGAATATGTTCGTAGAAATATCATTAATCTGGTAGATAAATTTAGAGCAACAGTGTGTACAGAAAGGAAGAAATGTGTAAGATGGCCAACAAAGATGACAGACGATGCTGTAGAAGATGCTAGAGAAAGGATGCGGCGAAGTCCTAATAAGTCGGTCAAGAAGTTAGCTGTAGAAATTGGGATTTCTTACGGAAGTGCTCACGAAATTCTCAGGAATAAATTAGGTTAGTAATATGCTGAAACAAAGTAGACATTACATAATGAATATAACCGCCTGAAGAGTCAGTTTGTGAAAAAAAAATGTTACTGCTCTACGTTACTTTGGTAAAATACCGTAAAAGTAATGATCAAACTGAAAATTCGTAATAGGCTATTGTATTTCCCTGTAACATAAATGGATACACTACTTTTCTCTCCTCCTATAGTTAGTAAAATGATTTGTTTACATATTGCACAAGTAACACCAAACTCCTGTATGGAAGGGGGGAAACAGTGTTTCCGAGTATAGCCAGGTTAATGTTAAAAATGTTGGTAAAAATAAAGTGATGTCCCTGTATAAACCATCATTCCTAGTTACCTTGCCACGTTGAGATCCCACATTTTCTAAAAATTCAATACTGTATATAATAGCTCAGTATCAAAATAAGCAGCCAATATGATAATCAATTCACTTTTGAAGACTATGTTCCATATATTAACTTTCAAAAGTGTCTTCTAAATGTTATCAGTCATTCACAAACCATTCCTTAAAGAGAGACATAAGATATTATTTTCACAACTTCTGTTTGAACAGCTGTGGTGTCATCTGCCATATTTAACAATCTGTCAAATGAGTTAACTGCCTAAAATCCTAAATTTAAAGTTAACACAATCAAATACATAGCACAAGAAAACGGATACAACCGTAACATAATAGACAACATAATAAGGAAGACAAAACGTAATCACAAAAGTCATAAGAATACAACACAAGTACAAGAACACAAAACAAACATCACACTAACATACGAAAACAAAAACACACACAAGATTGCAACCTCATTCAAAAAATTAAATTACAACATCGCATATAGAACAAATAATACTCTACAAAAACATCTCAACACAAACAAACAAATACAGGGACATCATTTTATTTTTACTAATATTTTTAATATTAACTTGCCTATACATCTGGATCAACGCCGTTTGCTATCCCCTTCCACAACTGGAGATCGATGATACTGGCGTAGGCTAATATACAAACGAATCACTCTACTAGGTATAGGAGGGAAGAAAAGTAGTTCATCCTTTTACGTAAACTAGGACATTATGCGCTTTTGATTTTAATAATTTTCATTAGGTTTTTGTTTAATCAAAATACAGTACAGTATTAACAATGAGTGTTTTTACTCACGAACTGAGCTGTCCATGTGGACGTATTCATTATGCAGTGTATATTATACTGTCTACAGCACATTAGTGTACAATATAGAGAATGAAGTTAAATTGAAAAATAATCATATGGATATTTAAACACACTTTTTTATATGGTGGCCGTTCATTTCGATACAGGGTTCAGTTCTAATGTGCATATTATCGCACTATAGACTATTGTACCTAATCCCAATTACCAGTTTCGTTCTTCGTACTAGTAACTCATGTTGAAACAATTCTGAACCTACTCTATAAAAGAGTACCTTACGTACTATAAATTCAATCTTCACTTCTGCCCGATCCGATAAGATAAAATTATTCAGACATACTATCTACTGTCCGTCCAAGTGGTTATGTCATAAGGTCGTAGAAAGGAGGGAAATCACGTGACAGTTAATTACTTAACGAAGCCCTTTTATTTAAGTTATTTTAAACAGTTGTATAATATTACGTATACGTCCAATTCCTAACAGAAATTAATGTTCTCAGGAAAGAGCTAAGACAGCCCAACCACTAGCTGGCGAATAAAAGCTGATGGGGTTAACCGAGATACGACGTAGGCAAATGGATGACAATACCTGTGCGAAAATAATTCAATATTGAAAGCTCTTTAGTCACTGGAAAACGCGAACATATTTTTGGAACGTAATGTGGCTACTATGACTGTATATGCGGTCTTAGATCTGTGTGGAAGACGGTTGAACTTCGTTAGTAGAAGGGGTGGGAGTGAAGTGCATTAAAAAACTCAGGTAGAATAAAAATTGAAGTAAAAATAAATTGATGTCCCTGTACAACCACACAGACGTATACAAACTCCTCAAATGCAACACTGCAATAACTTCTACACAGGACAGTCAGATGATTTCAAACACGTTACAAAGAACACATCACAGCCATAACAAAATTACAAAACACTTCCACATATGCAGAACACATTACAAATACTAACCACACCTACAGAGACATAAACACAGACATAGAAATTCTATACATTTAACGAAAAAGCCAGAAACTGAACACACTAGAACAATATGAAATATATACACAAAAACACATCCAAATGAAATTCTCAACACACAACTCAATTTCAAAATACACACACTCTTTGTCTCCACATTACACTAGACAAACACACCACCACAGGAAAAACAAACAAAAGGCGTCAAGACCAGCACGAACCAGTTCTGAAGATGGCCCATAACAGACTGAAACTATCAAGCAACCAACTTTGAGTGCACACTAACTCTGTGTGACTTAAATTGTGGTTTTCTGTTAACGAACAGTGACGTGTATTATGCAGATCAAGCTCTCAGGTATAACTCCCTGTAAAGTTGATTTGAATAATTTCGAGGGAAAAATTGTTCCAGGGCCGGGTATCGAACCCGGGACCTTCGGTTAAACGTACCAACGCTCTACCAACTGAGCTACCCAGGAACTCTACCAGATACCGACCCAATTTCTCCTTCTATATCCACAGACCTCAAGGTGGGCTGACAACCGTCAAGCAACCAACTTAACAGAAAACCACAATTTAAGTCACACAGAGTTAGTGTGCACTCAATGCTGGTTGCTTGACGGTTGTCAGCCCACCTTGAGGTCTGTGGATATATAGGGAGAAATTGGGTCGGTGTCTGGTAGAGTTCCCGGGTAGCTCAGTTGGTAGAGCGTTGATACGTTTAACCAACGGTCCCGGGTTCGATACCAGGCCCCGGAACAATTTTTCCCTCTAAATTATTCAAATCAACTTTACAGGGAATTATACCTGAGAGCTTGATTTGCAGGCTGAAACTAGTTAACCAGGTACTGTAATATTTAACACGCGAAAGATATATAATACATATTCCGAAGTTAACAAACACTTAACAATCTGTTAAGCCAAACTAGTGTTGAAGACATGAAAAAACTATATTTAGCAAACTGTTTAGTGTTTAACATTCGTTAAATGTTCTAACAATACTTGAAGAAACTGAACATAAGATTGACATTTCTAGAAATGAAGAATCTGATAAGTCTACTCCTCAAAATTAGACCACATTTCATTAAGCTAGATTATGGACGAAACCAGAACAGAGGACTGATCCTGAATCTGTTCTCCTGAAAAGGGACAGGGTATTACACATCCACGTGATCCTTCCACCGGCTGTTCGGATTTTCATCAGTTGCGTGACTCTACCATCAGCCTGTCCTCCCTTGTTCCACTGTCACTATGTTCACATTCCATTTCGTAAGAACACTCTTTTTGTTCCACTCTGTCTCTTTCTTTTTTTTTCACCCATTTTTGCTGGCATGAAACATGCGACGGTAATATCCATCATCCCAGAGATACAGTCAAGCTTAAGCCGTCCCCACCCTCTTTTCATAACCATAGCAGATGACAAAGATATCTTCATTTAGCGACGAATGTAAAAAAAAAAAACTGTTCGTTGAAATGTTAAATGGAACTCCGGCTCTACAAAAGCGTAATTACCGGGACCCAACGTTCATCTTTTCATGTGCGAAAATATAGAAGAAAGGAGTAGGGCTCCAACGCTTGCAAAACAGATTCATAGTTCTAAGGTTACATATTATTTTAGCACTGGATATTGAATGTATATTCTGGGCGAGTCTAAAATACTTTCATTTTCAAATTTATGTCACCATTATCACATAGGCCAGCGGTCGTCAAGAGAGTGCAAGCTCGTGCTAGCGTCTCTTACCATCGTGCCCTCTAGTGTATTTATGGGAGCGGACGGGTAAGCAATATTTCAGTGGCGGCTTTTCGTTCGTACCATAAATTACGTAACTCAGTGGAATTCAATAGCACTAATAGTGTAATGAAGCACACAATGTTCACATGCGTATTTAAGTAAGCATATTTTACATAGTTAATAAATGGTCAGGACTTCCGTTTTTAATGCCAAATAACTTAAAAAAAAAGTCACCTTTGAAATTGTGGAGTCCAGTCAAAGGAGGAAACAAACCACAAATACTTGTACTTCACTGGAATGTGAGGAAATAATTTCTTCTTCTTCTTCTTTTTCAGTCCCTTCTGCTGCTAAGCGTCGGTTTCGCCTCTCTCCGTCCATTTCATCCATTTTTCCCGGTCTCTACACATTCTCTTCATCTCTACCATTGTTTTTCCTTCCTGTTGGCCTATACTTTCTACTGTATCCTCCCATTTAATCCTTGGTCTTCCTCTTCTCTTTCTTCCTTCCACTCTCATTTCCATCACCTGTTTAACCTTCCTTTCTTCTCCCATACGATATACATGCCCAAACCATTTCAACTGCCTTTCCTTAATCACCTCTGTTAATGCTTTTCTCAGTTTAACTTCTTCTCTTATCCTGTCATTCCTTATCCTATCTCTTCTGGTCTTTCCTACAGTTCTTCTAAGATATTTCATTTCCACTGGTGTTAATTTACTTCGATGTTTATCTAAGAGTGGTAAGCTTTCGGTACTATATTGTATTATAGGTTTAATTATTGAATTATCTATCTATCTATCTATCTATCTATCTATCTATCTATCTATCTATCTATCTATCTATCTATCTATCTATCTATCTATCTATCCATCCATCCATCCATCCATCCATCCATCCATCCATCCATCCATCCATCCATCCATCCATCCATCCATCCATCCATCCATCCATCCATCCATCCATCCATCCATCCATCCATCCATCCATCCATCCATCCATCCATCCATCCATCCATCCATCCATCCATCCATCCATCCATCCATCCATCCATCCATCCATCTATCTATCTATCTATATATAATTTGAACTGGTAATGGAAATTACGGGAAAACGGCTGGACGGATTTTAATAAATGACCCCTCATTTTGAAGCTTGGAACTCAAAGTTTTTCGGAAAAGTAGTAGTTTTCAATGAAATGTGAATTTTTAAACATAATTTTTCTATTTTCCAAAATCCATCTGTCGTCAGTTTTGAGAACTAGCTAATAGCATTCACGGCCGACTTGATATAGCCTTTGCTTTTTTGTAAAGGAGAAGCGAAGCGAGCATCAAGTCGGCCGTGTTGCATTTCAGAATAAAACAAAACACATACTACAGTAAACAATATTACACGAAGGCCATGATCTGCAAGAATGCTGACATATTTAGAGCTCAAATTATATTGGTTATTAAGAACTTAACTTACTAAAAATAATTTACAGGTTCGATTCTGTGGTGTGTAATTTTCTGGGTACAGCTGTGTATTGGATATTAAAACTACAAAACTTGAGGTGGTTTGATGACAGTATTACTATTAGAAATGAAATATTATTGTAGTTAATGCCATGATGTGATTATTTTTCATTAATTATACATATTAATGCTATATTGATGATATGAAAGTGAAACGTTTTGGGGTTATATAAGTAGATGTAGAGAATAACTTAAATTAGATTTTGATTTCTATATTTTACTGAATGGCGGCTATATAGTATATATAGTATATGTTACTGAAAGCTATAAAACTTACGTAAGATAATATTATTAAAAATCAAATATTTTTATAATTATTAATCAAGTGAGGTTGGGTCTTTTTCATATATTTAATGGTGGTGTGGTGTAGATATTTATATGCGTGGTTCTCTTCAGTTTTGGTTCGACAGAGTATCTTTTATTGTTATGGAAGCAAATAACTTTCCGAATGTCTGGTATTCTTCGTTGAAAATAAATCTGAAAAATGTTTATTTGAACGTCTAATGAACTTAGTTTGCAGAATTTGCTGCACAAGCCACTAGTATATCTGTATTTTTGTCTTAGTGGTTATTTCTTTTTTCCCAACTATTGTATTACTTATT
This sequence comes from Periplaneta americana, assembly GCF_040183065.1. Classification (NCBI taxonomy): domain Eukaryota; kingdom Metazoa; phylum Arthropoda; class Insecta; order Blattodea; family Blattidae; genus Periplaneta; species Periplaneta americana. The sequence continues at coordinate 176,904,341 of NC_091121.1, read as the reverse complement.
TGATAGTATGCTGATGTTGCTTTCTTTACCCTGTTCAGTACTTCTTGATCTACTCTTCCATCACTAGTTATTATTGTTCCTAAAAATTTAAAACTTTCCACTCTCTGCAGGTTTTGTCCTTCACATTCAATGTTAAATTCTGTTGCCTGTCTATCTTCCTTAGAGATCCACATTACTTTACTCTTGTTGACATTAATGCGCATCCCTTTTCTCATTAAGTCTTCGTTCCATTCCATCAGCATGTGTTGTAGCCTTTCAGGTGTTTCTGCTATTAATGCTATATCATCCGCATAGATTAACATTTGTAAATATACTGGTCTTAATCTCCAATTTCCCACTTTACTTCTATGTGTCCTACGTTTACATATTTTAATTATTTCATCCATAAATATTATGAAGAGTAGCGGGCTTAGGCTGTCCCCCTGTTCAACTCCTATGTCCATTCTGAACTCTTCTGAGGAAATAATTTCTCTGGACTAAATTCTATGACATATTATTCTAATGGTAGGTTATATTTAGAATGTGTAAAATTTGGAATTTATGAGCACACACGGCAGAATATTTAAATTTATGTAAATATTTTAATTGTGGTTTATTCTCTTATCTGACTAGGCCCCTCAATTTTGAAAAAAAAATATATATAGCCTATATCATTAGGAGAAACCTAATATATAAAGTACAGGAAGAAGTTTTGAAAGAAATTTATGTACTTATAAAACCAAGTACATAAATTTTTGGGTTTGGAAGATGAATCGAACAAATTTCAATTTATGTGATCTTCTTTTAAACGCATAAAGTAATCGATCATTATTACGATTTTATTGTCGGTTGCTATCAGGTCGCAATCGAGAATAGCAATGCATGGAAAACAAACTACGTACGTCGTGGTGAACTGTTCGAGACTGTCGACAGTTCTAGAAAGACCGAAACAGTCTTGTTCAGTATCAGACGGTCCGAAACGAAACTTGTCTCGTCCAAGACACGATGTCTGATGCAGTTTTCTGCGGGCCTAGGAAAACGTTCTCTGACTAACTGCACATCAGTATCGGAATTAATAATAATAATAATAATAATAATAATAATAATAATAGAGCCTAATAATAATAGAAGCTAATAATAATAATAATGATAATAATAATAATAATAATAATAATAATAATAATAATAATAATACCTGTCTTATATTTGTGTTTTTAACTGCTCCATCATTTCGATTCTTTCGTCGTCTTTTAATTTGTCGTATTCATTAGCATGACACTTGTCATGCAGGTTATATTTTCTTATCACATTGAGTACCTTACTGCAAATTAAACATCTTGCTGCATTTTCAAATTCTGTAAAAAAAAAATGCCTCCTCCCATGAAGGGTTAAACAACGTAGGGGTGGAAGACCTACGTAAATCACTATTTGAACTTTCTGCCATCGTATACGTCAGCCGCGGCGAAAATGCAACTCACGAGCACATTGTGGCTCGCAGTGCTTTTCTCTCGCTTCCTACCTACAACCCCCACCCTCTCACTCACTGGAGGCAAACTCCGTTACATTTGTATTTGTCTCGGACCTGCGAGTGGCGTATCGTCGCAATGTCTCTCTCGAAACCATGTACCTCTATAAAAAACGAAAGTTTCAAGTAGGATGGGAGGATACATTCTTTTGCTTACAATATGATGAAAATATTAAATGTATGATTTGTTCACAAATATTACTAGGAAAACGGTTGTATAACATAAAACGGAATTATAAGCTACTACATGTTGCTGATGAAACATTAAAAGGTTGTGTTATTATTATTATTATTATTATTATTATCATTATCATCTCTGTACGTCGATTCTTTTACAGCAGATGTACGAATAATGCGGTTAGATTTTCAATTTAAACTCACAGATTTACAATGTGACGTTAAATGAAAGCTAGATGTAAGGACTTGACAGATATTGAACTTTTCAAATCTTTGGAAAAAAATAAATATTTGAAGCTTCGTTCTTTCGCTTGCTCTGTTGAAGCCATGTTCGCTGTAACTTAACGTTTGTGAAAAATTATTTTCAACAATGAAAATAGTAAAAATCAAATTTAGATCACGACTGACAGACAAATACCTTCGTGATCAACTACGATTGGCAGTAAGTGACATAATTCCTGATTTTTAAACTTTGTCGCAGAGACATTCTGAAGACAGTTAATTTTAGGTTGTGATAATGTTTCCTATGTTTTCTTGTTCATTTCTTTCTTCGTTACACGTCCTAAACATTAACTTCCCCTTCGGGTGCCCGCCTCCCTCCATAGGTGCTATGCACGTTGCAGCTTACACAGTGGCTCGGCGCACCATGGCCTTTTCGCCACGGTTGGTGTACGTACACAAAACCACTCACAAGTGTATAGTACTTACTACTCTAGTCTCCACTGATCGCCCGCATCAGCTAAGGCCAGATTCCTCCCTCTCCCTCCCACGAAGCCGCACGAACGTGCAGGCTTCCCTGCTCTCTATACCCAATACCCATTTCAGCGAGTGCTGACGACCACTGATATAGGCTAATATTCGTTACCATCACCGTCATCTCCACTATAGTCATCACCCACATTTCCGTCGTCATAGTTGTCTATATTGTCATTACCGACATCAAAATCTTCATCTTTATCATAGTTATCATCAAGGACCGTACTTAGTCTCAGGAGGCTACAAGCCTAGATCATATATGTAACAGATAACTCATCACTATGTTAAAATCGGCAGCACTTTGAAGAGATCAACCGCCAGGATCGCCACCCGTCCGCCGTAAACGAACACGAGATGGCACTACAGTCGCTAATGCAATTCAAACGGGAATTATGACGTGACTCCTTATGTAACAACTAGATGGCAGCGTAGTAAACCTGACAAAAGTTTTAAATTTAAAAGTCATGTTGAGTTCAGATAAGTTTGTGAAATAATATCACATAAATTAGTTTTTTATTTTTCAGTCAATCACTTATCATGTTATGATGGCAGAAATGGATTCTGTTACATCAAGATACAATGTTAATATACGTCACGAATATTTTCGAATTATTTTCAAGTCATCTTCAGGTGATAGTTTTCTAACAAACATGCATTTGAACTAGGTGAAAATATTATTTAAACACATTTATAAAAACACAAGTAAATAGTCTAACCATGCATACTTTACATAAAATAGTTGAATGGCGTACATAGTCTTAAAATTAAATTGACATACAGATAGAAAGCTTTCCAATGAACATAATTATAATACAATATATTGAGAGGCAAGCAGTGTGCCTGAACTATGAAATTAAAAACATTTAAAATTGTTACATATAAAACTGAAGACTAGGCTTGTTCAGGCACACTGCATGCCTCTCAATATATTGTAGTATAAATGGAAGGCTTTCTATCTGTATGTCAATTTAATTTTAAGACTATGTACGCCATTCAACCATTTTATGTAAAGTACGCATGGTCAGACTATTTACTTGTGTTTCATAAATGTGTTTAATATTTTCACCTAGTTCAAATGTATGTTTGTTAGAAAATTATCACCTGAAGATGACTTGAAAATAAGTCGAAAATATTCGTGACGTATATTAACATTGTATCTTGATGTAACAGAATCCATTTCTGCCATCATAACATGATAAGTGATTGACTGAAAAATAAAAACTAATTTATATGATATTATCTGACAAAAGTTGTTAACGTCAAAGCCTATAAGGCCGACCTATCTGTTACATATATTATCTAGGCTACAAGATTAAGGCCCGGTTGCAGAAACACCGATCAAATATAATTGGCGATCAAGGAGGGTTTGATTGGCCATCAGCTCTATTTCAGTTGCAGAAAGAATAATCAGTATTTGATCGGAGATCAGTCTTCCATCAGATTTTATCAACAGATTTTTGCTGGTTAAGTGACTGATCATTGATCAAGTATGTATGCTGTTGTCTTTATAATGCAGTTACTATAATTATATAGTAAATAGTTACAGCGTAACAATATTGTTTTCGACATAATGGATTCTTCTGATGAAGAAATTTTAGAATGAAAAAATATTATTAAGAAGAAGGCATTTCCTTGATAGACATGAATTGTTTTTATGTGTAATGACAGAATATTTGAGCATAGATTTAGGTTAAATAAAGATTCGTGTGTTTTGTCATTTTCAAAACTTGAAACAAATATATGCAGACAGACAAATCGAAAACTTACACATTCTCCTATGAACGAAGTTCTAATAACGCTGAGATATTATGCTGTTGGAATTTTTCAGACAGTCTTGGATGATCTTTTATTTGAGAATTTTTTTTTTATATCACCATAGCTAATATCATATAATAGAACCGGAACATTTTGATAACTAAGATACTGTTTTGTTTTGTCTTTTTGTCTCAATTAAACATTTATAATGTTATTTATTCCAATTATGTATGTTATTCAAAGTTACGAAATCTTTCCACGCCGACCAAATGCTATTTCAAGAATGATGAGCGAGACTCGAAGCGCACGAGAATGACGAGACGAGACTCGAAAGACAAATGCAACGAACACAGGGAGCGAGAGCGGCAGTTAATTTTGTTAATATCTAATGACTATGTTGCTGTAGATGTGGTTGGTATTTGTGATGTGTTCTGCGTATGTGGAAGTGTTGTCTGATTTGGTTATGGCTGTCATGCGTTCTTTGTAAGGTGTTTGAAATGAACTGCCTGTTTGTCCGATGTAGAAGTTGTTGCAGCTATTGCATGTGACTATGTATACACATGTGATGTTGTATTTGTTTGTGTTGTTTGTGTGTTCAGATGCTTTTGTAGAGTGTTTTGTGTTGTACAGAGACATCATTTTATTTTTACTAATATTTTTAATATTAACCTGGCTATGCCGTTGGATCAACGCAGTTTGTTACCCTCTTACACGACTGGAGTTCGATGATACTGGCGTAATATACAAAAAATCACTTTACTAGGTATAGGAGGGAAGAAAAGTAGTTAATCTACGTACACTAGGAAATATCGCGATTTTGAGTTTGATCATTTTCGTTAGGTTTTTGTTTAATCAAAATACAGTACAGTATTAACAATGAGTGTTTTTACTCATGTAATGAGCTGTCCATGCAGACGTGTTCATTATGCAGTGTATATTATACTGTCTACAGCACATTAGCGTAGAATATAGATAATGAAGTAAAATTGAAAAATAATCATAATATGGATATTTAAACACATTTTTGAAAATGGTGGCCGTTCATTTCGATACAGACTTCAGTTCTAATGTGAATATTAACGCACTATAGACTACTGTATCTAATCCCAATTACCAGTTTCGTCCTTCGTACTAGTAACTCATGTTGAAATAATTCTGTACCTACTCTATAAAAGAGTACTTTACGTACTGTAAATTCAATCTTCACTTCTGTCCGATCCGAAAAGATAAAATTACTCAGACATGCTATCTACTGTCCGTCCAAGTGATTATGTCATAGGGTCGTAGAAAGGGAGGAAATCACGTGACAGTTAATTACTTAACGAGGCCCTTTTATTTAAGTTATTCTAAACAGTTACGTAGATGTCAAATTCCTAACAGAAATTAATGTTCTCAGAAAAGAGCTAAGACAGCCCAGCCACTAGCAGCGAATAAAAGCTGGTGGGGAAACCGGGATACGACGTAGGCAAATGGACGACAATACCTGTGCGAAAATTATTCAATATTGAAACTCTTTCGTCACTGGAAAACGCGAACATATTTTTGGAAACTACTGTTTAGTATGACCGTAAGGCTACTATGACTGTACAGCTTGCCCAAGTCAAGTCTGCTAGTGGGGATATCGGGATGGAATGTAGAGGCAAAACACAGTTGCCACATAGGTCACTTGACGCTGAGATTTCAACGTGTGCACATCGTTTAAAATACACTACGGAGCGCACGCATTTGTTGTCCTTGTCTTCAGATAAAGGCAACAGTTACGCTGCCTCCCCCCTCATGCAACTTTCTCCACGCTTGCCAATCAGAACGCCAAACCTCACTGTCAAGCAGAAGTAGAAGTACAGTCTATTTCAAAGCGTCTTAAATTGTTACCGCTCTATGAATTGAAGCGCAGTAGGAAAACTTTGCTGTCATATGAGACTGTACTGGTCTCCTCTCGTTACCGCCTCCTTTCACTACAGAACTGCCTCCAACTTCCCCTCTCGGCTCGCAGACTTAACTTGATCGAGCTGTATATGCGGTCTTGGATCTTTGTGGAGGACGGTTGAACTTCTTTAGTAGAAGGGGTGGGAGTGAAGTACATTAAAAAACTCAGGTACAATAAAAATTGAAGTTAAAATAAAATTATGTCCCTGTATATGCGATGTTGTAGTTTAATTTCTTGAATGACGTTGCGATCTTGCGTGTGGTTTTGTTTTCGTATATTAGTGTGATGTACTTTTTGTATAAATGGGCAATAACTATAACACGCACAACAACACTAATACACAACTGTATCAATTAATTGTCGGATATGTACTGCTAAAGCTAGGGAAAATAAGGCGTTTGTAGTTTAGATTGATTTAGGTGCCTGTTATACGACAGAATTTCCAATTATATCACTTGTGCTCAGGCATCTTTTGTATCCTTCCAACAGAAACTTTAGTCCTCGTTCAAAACTTGTTCCCCCTTTCCTCCTCTCCCTACTCACAAAGTCAAATTGGAGCTTCGCTATCGCTATTGCATCTTATTGAATCCTTCCTCTTAGAATAATTACCTTTTATGATCTTCTCTGCATCTCCCGAGTCAAACCGTCTACATCTCAGAGGGAGGCTGGCAATCGCGTTTGTCTGATTTAATTGGATGGGCTATTCAATAATTTGTCAAAAGGAAAAAGGGAAGAAACGTGAAGATGGGATTAACACAGACGTGAAAAAGAGGTAGATGCTAATAAATTCTTCGGTAGAAACGTATTCGAACCTCGCAATAAAGATAAAGAAGCAAGAGTAATAAATAATGTAGGAGGAAGGAACTTTAAGCAAATTACATGAGAATCGTGTACCAAGAAACTCACGATGAGGTAGTCCTATTGGCTTCAAATTACATTAAAATAGTTACATATTGTGTTACAAGAATTGTACATAATCGTGTCTAGGGCAAGAGAAAGAATGAAATAACTTGTAACAATGTATTCCATCCCTGGAAGCAATAGGTTGGCTTAAACTAAAGTGCATGAGGATTAAGTTGGCGTGATTTCTACTGTCCTTGTCTGAGGTCCTTGTCTACCAACTGTCACCAGATGTGACGGGCAAGAGGTTTCCTTCTGTACAATTCTTGGAATTCCCTTTCTCCTCCCTTCTCCCTTCACACTTTTGCAAACCCAATTAGTGGATCTCTCAGTGGCGTCTCGGGGTTGTTCGAGTTCATTAGTTAGTAATATTTTGTGAATAGTGAAGTGAGTTTGTATCTTTTTTTATTGGGTTATTTTACGACCCTGTATCAACATCTCAGGTTATTTAGCGTCTGAATGAAATGAAGGTGATAATGCCGGTGAAATGAGTCCGGGGTCCAGCACCGAAAGTTACCCAGCATTTGCTCGTATTGGGTTGAGGGAAAACCTCGAAAAAAACCTCAACCAGGTAATTTGCCCCGACCGGGATTCGAACTCTGACCACCTGGTTTCGCGGCCAGACGCGCTGACCTTTACTCCATAGGTGTGGACGAGATTGTGTCTTGTTGTACCAATTTAATATAATATAATTCACAAATTAAAATGTTTTCGGAGATGCATGGTTTCACTGTTACCTTAAATATTGTAATGAGTGTTGTGCTCTTGTATTTAATAATAATGGTAGACAATATGGGAAAAAGCGGGAAAGCCCTGAAGTCGGACGGTATGAACATGGTTATTAATGCAGATTAATTATTTACTGGAGAATATGAGGCACTGATATGCGGAAAACAAACAATATCTGTGCCGAGTTTTATCGAAAGAACTGCTGCAGCGACAGATATATCATCTCGTGGTGTTAATAGAAAAAAAAAAAAAAAAAAAAGGAAGCGCTAGAAAGCGGAAGTGGAAGTGTGCTGCGATCTCCAGGAAAGAAACGCCCGAACAGGACTGTTAAAAAACGTGTGTAACAGGTTGAAAATGAGCTCACTTGCAAAAGTGACGGAAGAAAATTGGAGGAAGGCCTATGAACACGTAGAAAAAGTTGAAAAATTTTATTGGGCGAAGGATGGACTTGTAGATGGAAATTTATTATTCGTTCGTAATCAATTTGGACGACACGGACACGGACGAACTTTCTGGCGGACTGGAGTCAGAATTTGAAGAGGAAGAGAATGCCGCCACTGGTAACTCGTGGTCGTTTGAAGGAGTGTCGACCATCATAAATGAGGGTAGAGAGAGATGGTGAGCATTCTCTCTCTTTCTAAATGGGACTAGACAAGTAAATCCTAATGGACTGTAGATAAGAAAAGAAATTTACATTCACTTCTCTTTCTCTTCGAAATCTTGAACTCTTCTATTCCTTCGTACCTGTCATCTCGCTTCACTTACCTTTCTTCCCACCATAATCTGAATACACGCTCTCGTCATGAAACAATACTAACAATACCATCCCATCGCACATCCTCATACTCATCCTCTTCACAATAGCCCTGCCAAGACTCTGGAATTCGCTACCTGCTAGCATCAGGGACTGTCGAAATAAAATTGAATCCAAACGCAAACTTACTAGGCACTTGGTCAGTATACTTGGCTCGGAAACATGACGGCCTCTCTTCTTGGAATTGGTAATCCCTCATAAACCCCCATCCTCTACTCAACCCCTAGCCGCGTGGCAGAAATACAATAGATCCCAGCATTGCCAAATATAGCAGTCATTGCCTCTTAGCTTTCACTCGTTAGTGTCTTTTCAGACATTTGTCGACGTGTTGTTTTATACCGTTGTGCGCTTCAATATGTCTAATTTATTCCGGCCATGATTAATGAGTGTTGGAGATGATCCGCAGCCAGGCCTCCTGATACACCTGAAGATCCAGGACCATCACGACAAGAACAACAAATAACACCGTCGAAGAAAACAGAGTATCTTATTTGCAGAGGAGCGTAGCTAAGAAAACAAAGTGTTAAAATTGTGTCTAACGTTAGAAATTCTATCCATAAAGTAATAGAAAGTTCAGGCAGTTTAATAAGTATAAATCTTAATCACTTAACATCGGACGCAACCGGCAGAGTTGGATATATGGGCATAGAAATTAAGAATTACGGTTCACCAACTAAAGAGAAAATAAACAAATTAAAACAGAATTCGGTAAGATAGACGATTTTATACGTGATTTACTTCGCCGAACAGTATGTGAACAGTACGCGAAAGAGATATCGCCAACAGCAACACCGTCCTTAGCAACCTAAATAATGACATTATTCACAGCAGTGCTTAAAAGTTTTCTAACTTACAGCAGTGAATTAAATGTTTTTAAATCACTCTCTACATGACAACCAACATATTAGCAATAGTAAAATGGATGTATATGAACTTCTTCGCCAACACATTACAAAGAAAAGCCCTACAATTTAAAATTAAATTTACATACCAGTAATGAATAAAATATTGTATAGCACACTAGAGTAAACAGATTTTATGCGTTCGTGGAAATTATCACCCAAGGCGAAGTAGATAAAATCTAACTTTACTCTTTTGTACTATACATTCTATAACTATTCAATGATCACAGTTTCAGAAAATTTTACCAGCGCAACATTCTTAATTAAGTACAAAATTCTGGAACTTCAATAACATGAGAATTTAACACTTATTATAGAAGTCTACATTTTTTTGTTTATTTAGGCAAAACATGTTAGTGAAAATATAAATATAAAGTGTTTTTAAAATAAGTTTGTTCATTTTTATACCAATTTTGTTTTAGTAATTATAAATTAAGGTATATTTACAAAGATAATATAGTCTTTCTGAAAATCGCGGTTTCACGGAACACAGTTTGAAAAACGTTCGCAAATCACAATGACTTCAAGAATTGGCAACTCGGCTAAGGGTTTATCCCTTGCGCGTGCCTGCAGTTAACTGGTGAAGGGTATGAAGGAAGGTCGTCATGTTTTCGTGCGAAGTATAATTGATTTCTTGTAAACAGTTTCCTTAATCTATCACAAAATATTTCAATATCCAGTAATTTCATCACTATACAATTTTTTTTATTCTAGGTTTAATTTGTAATTCAGTAAACATAAAATATTCTTTGTTTTTCTATGATAAATTATCTAGTTTTCATTAGTCAGGTAATCTTTTCCTACATTCATTTTTATTGTAAATGTAATTGTAAATTTAATACTAATTGTAATTTTATTTGTTATTGTAATTGTAATTTTAATACTAATTGTATGTAATTTTTATAGGTCAGTTTCTGTCAGATGCGTTTCCAATTCACTGTGGGCTAAAGCAAGGAGATGCACTATCACCTTTACTTATTAACTTTGCTCTAGAATATGCCATTAGGAAAGTCCAGGGTAACAGAGAGAGTTTGGAATTGAACGGGTTACATCAGCTTCTTGTCTATGTGGATGACGTGAATATGTTAGGAGAAAATCCACAAACGATTAGGGAAAACACGGGAATTTTACTGAAAGCAAGTAAAGAGATAGGTTTGGAAGTAAATCCCGAAAAGACAAAGTATATGATTATGTCTCGTGACGAGAATATTGTACGAAATGGAAATGTAAAAATTGGAAATTTATCTTATAAAAAGATGGAGAAGTTCAAATATCTTGGAGCAACAGTAACAAATATAAATGATACTCGGGAGGAAATTAAACACAGAATAAATATGGGAAATGCCTGTTATTATTCGGTTGAGAAACTTTTATCATCCAGTCTGCTGTCAAAAAATATGAAAGTTAGAATTTATAAAACAGTTATATTACCGGTTGTTCTGTATGGTTATGAAACTTGGACTCTCACTTTAAGAGAGGAACATAGATTAAGGGTGTTTGAGAATAAGGTGCTTAGGAAACTATTTGGGGCTAAGAGGGATGAAGTTACAGGAGAATGGAGAAAGTTACACAACACAGAACTGCACGCATTGTATTCTTCACCTGACATAATTAGGAACATTAAATCCAGACTTTTGAGATGAGCAGGGCATGTAGCACGTATGGGCGAATCCAGAAATATATATATATATAGAGTGTTAGTTGGGAGGTCGGAGGGGAAAAGTCCTTTAGGGGGCTGAGACATAGATGGGAAGATAATATTAAAGTGGATGTGAGGGAGGTGTGATATGATGATAGAGACTGGATTAATCTTGCTCAGGATAAGGACCAATGGCGGGTTCCTTAAAAGCCAGTAAGTAAATATATATCTTGTAATAATGCATAAAGGAATCGTCGTCTTCCTCACAACTATTAGGCCGAGTGGCCTGTTACGGTCTCAAACTAGAATTTTCAGTCCATCTCATCTTCGGACAACCTAGAGATCTTTTGCCATGCGGATGGTAATGAAACAGTGCTTTTGGAATTCTGCATCGATCCATTCGTTCGAGATGACCCTTCCACTGAAGTTGATATTTGCTGATGAACTGCATAATGGGTTGTATTTGAAGTTCTTGCATTATGTCCTCATTTTTTTATGATCCCAGCTAGTATATCCAGCTGTTGCTCTCATGAACCTCATCTCACTTGCTGTTATTCTACTGACATCTTCATTCTTCACAGCCCACGCTTCACTACCATAGCTTAATACTGGCTGTGCTAAGGTTTTATACAAGCCTATTCTTGTGTGACTTTGTACTAGTGAAGGTTTCATGATTTTATTAATGATCCCCATTGTTTTATTATATTTACATATTTTTTCAGCAATATCTACTTCATCATAAGGTAATAGTGTATAGCCAAGGTAAGAGAAAGTATTTACTCATTTTATTATTTTATTATTCAAACAGATTTTACTTGGTACCGGGAATTTCCCACAAAATGACATTATTTTCGTTTTTTCAATATTAATTTCCATGTTATATTTTTCACTTACCATATTTAAATTGTGTACTGAATATTGTAAATCATCTTCAGTTGATGCTATGAGAACTAGATCATCAGCGAAAAGTAAAGCATCAAGCTGCAAATTTCGATTAATTGGAGTAAATCCATGGCGTGTCTGTCGCCAATCTTGAACGATTCTGTTTATACAGGGACATCATTTTATTTTTACTTCAATTATTATTGTGCCTGAGTGTTTGAATGTACTTCACTCCCACCCCTTCTACTAATGAAGTTCAACCGTCCTCCACAAAGTAGCCTTACCGTCACAGTATGTTCCAAAAATATGTTCGCGTTTTCTAATAACGAAAGAGCTTTCAATATTGCATCATTTTCACACAGGTACTGCCGTCATTTGCCTACGTCGCATTCCGGTTTTCCCCACCAGCTTCTATTCGCCTGTCTGTAAAGGCTAGTAGCTGGGCTGTCTTAGCTCTTTTCTGAGAACATTAATTTCTTTTAGGAATTGGACATTACGTAATATTATACCCATATAACTGTTTAAAATAACTTAAATAAAAGGGCCTCGTTAAGTAATTAACTTTCATGTGATTTCCCTCCTTTCTACGATCCTACGACATAACCACTTGGACGGACAGTAGATAGAATGTCTGAGTAATTTTATCTTTTCGGATCGAGCAGAAGTAAAGATTGAATTTACAGTACGTAAGGTACTCTTTTGCAGAGTAGGTACAGAATTATTTCAACATGAGTTACTAGTACGAAGGACGAAACTGGTAATTGGAATTACACACATTAGAACTGAAGCCTGTATCGAAATGAACGGCCACCATTTTGAAAAATGTGTTTAAATATCCATATTATGATTATTTTTCAATTTAACTTCATTCTCTATATTGTACGCTAATGTGCTATAGACAGTATAATATACACTGCATAATGAATATGTCCACATGGACAGCTCAGTTCGTGAATAAAAACACTCATTGTTAATACTGTACGCTATTCTGATTGAACAAAAACCTAACGAAAATTATCAAACTCAAAAGCGTGATATTTTCTAGTTTACGTAAATGAGTGAACTACTTTTCTTCCCTCCTATACCTAGTAAAGTGATTTGTTTGTATATTACGCCATCGAACTCCAGTCGTGGAAGAGGGTAGGAACCGTTGATCCAAACTTGGAACCCTTATTACTAGACTTCGTTGAATTGCCACACGCAGCATGCAATCAGGTTGCCGATGTACGATAGTATAGAGGACGTGAGCGGTCGCCCGGTCTCGTAGTATAAGCAGTTCATGTTAAGAATTGTGACCGGTCCAAATAGATAGAGCAGCTACAGCTAATGTATACCTATGTAAGCACTTATTTTTGCATTACTGTGGTTGGAATAGTCAAAGCTCAACATCTGTTCAGTGCAGACAAGAATTCAATCAAACATACTCCAATGAGAGTGTTGCTGTTCCAAATAATTGCCCCTGGAATACCCTTACCCCCGCAGCCAGTCTTGACCCGTTGGAGAACGTGGTTGGAGGCTGTTAATTATTATGCAGAACATTACGGCAAAATAATGGAGGTAATTGGATAGCACAGACAGTTCCGCTGCTGCAGCTGTAAAATCATTGGCTTCTGAACAGCTATTGGAAGATATTCTTTTCAATGATTCTAATTTTAAAATCGTAACTAAAAGCATAATCCTGTTAGAATCGTCTAAACTGCAACTCTCAGAAGCCCTTAATATACTGGATAAAGTATCAGAAACCGTTATCCAATATAACAATTCACTAATTTCAGAAAAAAATAAATGCAAGTTGAGAAACATTATTGTTAAAAATTGTGCCTATTCACAACTTCGTATTATAAATGATGTACTATCGGGTCACGACAAGACATCTGAAGTTTTCCGTTCATCAAATATGTACGTATTACATCGTGTGATGTTGAACGTATATTTTCCCAAAATAAAAATTATTTAAGTGACCATCGGAGGAGGTTACTTTGCAGTCGCTGAAAATGTACGTAACTCTTCACTGCAATGCACATATACAAGGATGATGTGAGTATCTTACATTACATTTTAAGAGTTAATGTACCTTACTATAAAATAATTGTGCATTTATATGTTTAGACATTTCCTACTTCAATGGTCATTCATTATATTTCTTGAATGCAGGATAGAGATTTTATTGTAACCGCAGTATACTGCTCAGTGTTTACATCAGAGGCATACTCCATCCGTTCCACGCCCCCTTCTCATACAGTCTATACCGCGTGCACAGTAAAGTTTGCGATTCTTGTGGCAATTCCACGAAGTCTACTTATTACAAATAATTTTCTACTCAAATAAAACACATCAACTGCTAGTATTCTTTGATTTTTGCACACCCACTTGTATAATTTAACTTGTGTGTTCATCTGGGGAACAAAATTCCACCTGGCCAAAAAAATGACTTATACCCCTTTACCCGAACACCACAGATATAGTCGTAATGCTCATTGAGTTTGTTTTTCAAAATATTTGCATAAATTTTATATCCTGTGGTCAATAAACCTATTCCTCTATAATTATCCGTAATTTTCAAATCTTCTCTTTTATGTATAAGGATTACAATAGATTTAGTCCAACTTTCTGGAATTCCTTGTCCTTCCCATATCAAATTTTAAAATCTCAAAAATCTTTGTAGAAATTTATGGCTAGTATATCTGAATAATTCAATATTTATTAAATCTTCTCTTGGAGATTTATTGTTTTTCAATTTAGCCAAGATCCTTTGTAGTTCAGTGAATAATCCTCAAACAAAGGACATTATCTGTAAGGAAACAGAATAAGATTGACGTGCTTGTTTGAATTATCCATTATTATGATGAAAAAAATTCCCATGTGAATGATCCAAAGTACAGTAGAGCGTCCCGTTTAGGCACAGTAAAATGTAAACAAAGTGCAGGTAACGTGTGGGGGAGGACGAGCTGTACGATAAACACGAGGGATGCACAAGGTTTTAGTTACAACATTTATGGCGGAGGATTAATTAATTTATTTATTTGCTAATAATTGTAACATAAAATATAATATAAACAGATAAAATTTTAGTTCTCCTCGTGCTCAGGGGCGGATTCCAAAATGAAATTATATTTTTGAAAAGCACACAAAACAAAACAACATAAATTGCATAACGTTATCATCAATCTGCGGATTTTTAGGCACTAAAAGCAGTTGAAAAAGGCATGCAAAATAGGCATTCAAAATTCTAAAATAGGCATTTAAAAAGGCACTAACAAATTTCTAATTCTTAATGGCTAACACGACCATAGCGTAGCATTATACACTACTTTCTATAGGAATGTCATTATCGCAATGAATAATTAAATATTTGTCCAAATTTTGTAATGAGATCTGATGTCTATTGTCTGTAAGAATATTCTTAAATTGGGAGAAACTCCCTTCCACTTCACATGAAGTGATGGGGCAATACTTCAGGGATCCAATCTCAGCTGGGGACCAAACCAGTGGGAATGCAGTAATGTCAATGCATTTTCAAATCAGTGCTTCTGATCACTTTTGCTTTGGCATATCTCCACGGTATACTTCACGTATTAAAGCAGAAAACTCAACTCCATACTCAATTCACAAACTCACAAAACGGATACACAGTTTAAAACAACTACCCTAGTCAACTACTACAATAATTGACGCGGCTTTCGAAATACATTTTTTCTTATTGGTTGATTTTAAATTATTCGATTTCTCCGCGCTCTGGTGGCAGTAAAACGTAACACACAGAATTATGGATAGTTCTATATCACTTCCCTCTGCTAGATAAAAAGAAACAAATTACAGATTTAGAAAAATATCGATAGAATGGTCAGTAAATTCAAGTATAATATATAATACAGATATTTAGGCAACTTTTAGGCATTTATAAGCAAGTAGGCATTTACTAGTGCAATAGGCAATTATAGGCACTATAGAAATCGCATATAATACTCACAAGTCTTAAAATGGATATGTAACCTAAAATCTTCCACCTTCAGGTTAAGGATTAAGATAGGCGTCTAGGCGTAAATCCGCAGCTTAGTTATCACATACACATTTTAACAAACAAGCAATTGTAACATAGAAAAAATTCAATATAACAAATCAAATTTTGCTACTTACATGATGTTGCTTTCAAGCAGCATTTTTTACTGTCATGAATGTCATTCTCGTATGACTAACATAATATCACCGTCTTCTATGGCCCAATTAACAAAACTATATTGTATTGGTCTGAAATGACAAACATTATCTATACTAATAATGAATATGTAGCCAAAATTTTCTAGTAATTTTAGATTTTCCAAAAATAATTGGTGTTAACATGTATAATTAACCATCCTGAAACCGAAAATCGCTTTTTTGACATTTTTGTTTGTATGTCTGTCTGTCTCTGTCTGGATGTTTGTTACCTTTTCACGCGATAATGGCCGAAACGATTTTAATGAAAATTGGAATATAAATGAAGATCGTTGTATCTTAGATTTTAGGCTATATGGCATTCAAAATACATTATTTAAAAGGGGGGTTATAAGGGGGCTTGAATTAAATAAATCGAAATATCTCCCTTATTATTAATTTTCATGAAAAATATTACGTAACAAAAGTTTCTTTAAAATAATTTCCGATAACTTTTATTCCATACAAAATTTTGATAGGACTTATACATTTGATGAGATAAATAAGTTTTAAAATTACAATAACAACGCCATCTAAGGCGCTGTACTGAAATAAAAACAAATGACTTCGTCTATAAGGGGCCTTGGACAACAACAATCGAAAGCTATTAAACATAGCCTACAGAGAATGTTTCTGTATTTGTATAAAGTAATATCGGAAGCTAATTAATTGTTTAATTATTATTATTTCACCATTAGAAAGTGTAGTTTCTGTAGATGGACATAATTCTACAATGTTATTACAGTAACTTCTGAAACATATAGCAAGTAACATAAAGTATACACATTAAAGCTAAATGATATGTCAATCTTCATTAAACTATGGTTGCATGTAATAACAATTAAGAATAATGTTAAAGGAATTGCCATTGCACTAAATGGTTGCTCTCTGGACCAAAATGACCGCATTTTAATTATTTAAATACAATTTAAATTAAGTAACATATTAAACGATTTATCCTTCTATCAAACACGAATGTTCCCTGGATCAAACGTCCTATTTTAATTATGTAATTACTTTATATTTATTTCTAACAGGTGCAGCGGAGTGCACGGGTACGGCTAGTTTCTTAAATATAATTACAGTACTGCAGTTTTATCGTGACCTGATATTAGTGAACCTAGTATATATGGAAGCTATCAGAGTAAATAATTAATGAAATAAAATACAATTTTAACAAACTATGTTCTCCATTAGAATATAAAGTATTAGCAGCACTAAAAAAAAAGATAAAAGATATGTTTGTCTTTATCCTCTAGTTGAACGGAACAGTTTACTTATAATATTTTGTAACAGCGTTGTATTCGTAATGGCACAGAATAAAAGTAAATACACTAAATAAAACAAGGAGGAAATTCTAGGTAAGACTGAAAAATAGTATTAATTTCAAAACCAAAAATGTCGATTTTTCCATTGATTCTTTTAATTTTGGGATAACTTCAGCACGAATTTTATTGGCTGCATCCTTAATATTTCGTGATATGGTCGTTGAATGTGTGTGTGTTTATATCCAACGCCCACCCACTTCATTTGCGTGTTTCGGGTTCCGTATGCTGCGGATAGATGGCAGAACTGTGACCCATTTTCTAGGTGTACACCACTTCGGCGGGTCATACTGTACATGATGTGTATCTGTGGAGAATTATGCCGTGTGAGTGTATGTGTGTAAGTGTCCGTGTAAGTGCAATGTCTGGAATGAGTGATGATGATGAGGAAGGGAGAAGAGGAAATCCGGTTCCGGCACGTAGTCTACTCCTGTCGAATAGCACCAAGGGGGCCGCCAGGCTTAACGTTCCCATCCCAAGGACGAATCATTATCAACAGTGTGTCGTTGAATGTGGAGTAATAAAATTTGCATCCACCTTACAATAAGTAGCTTCAACGTTAAACATTGTTTGCGATTAAGCATCTCTTCATATACATTATTGTAAAACGTTTTAAGCAAAGTGAACGTGTAGATTTATTTTATTTTCTTTTTTTTTATTTCTTCCTTCCTGTCTTCATCCTACCTATCTAATTAGCTACCATTCCTTTTTTCTTTCTTTCTTGCTTATTTTCTTTCTTTTTTCATTCCTTCCTCAGTTTGTTCTCTCGTTTATTTTTTCTTTTTTTGTTCCTTTCCTTCATTTCCCACCTTTCTACTTTTTCGCTTTCGCATTTTTTCTTTTTTTGTTCCTTACTTTCATTTCCCACCTTTCTCCTTTTTTTCCTTCGTTCCTTTCATTTCCCACCTTTCCCCTTTTTTCTATTTTTGTCCCTTCCTTTCATTTCCCACCTTTTCCCTTTTCTCGCTTTCCCCCTTTTTCTTTTTTTTGTTCCTTCCTTTCATTTCCCACCTTTCCCCTTTTTGTTTTTTTGTTACTTCCTTTCATTTCCCACCTTTCCCCTTTTTTCTTTTTTTGTTCCCTTCATTTCCCACCTTTCCCCCTTTTCGCTTTCCCCCTTTTTCTTTTTTTGTTCCTTCGTTTCATTTCCCACCTTTCCCCTTTTTTCGCTCTCCCCTTTATTCCTATTTGTTCCTTTCTTTCATTTCCCACCTTTCCCCTTTTTTCACTTTCCCCTTCTTTCTTTTTGTTCCTTCCTTTCATTCCCACCTTTCCCCTTTTTTGCTTTCCCCTTTTTTATTTTTTTGTTCCTTCCTTTCATTTCCCACCTTTCTTCTTTTTCGCTTTTCCCTTTTTTCTTTTTTTGTTCGTTCCTATCATTTCCCACCTTTCCCATTTTTTCGTTTTCCCCTTTTTTCTCTTTTGTTCCTTCCTTTCATTTCCCACCTTTCCCCTTTTTTCGCTTTCCCCTTTTTTCTTTTTTGTTCGTTCCTTTCATTTCCCACCTTTCTCTTTTTTTCTTTTTTTGTCCCTTCCTTTCATTTCCCACCTTCCCCCTTTTTCCGCTTTCCCCTTTTTTCTTTTTTGTTCCTTCCTTTCATTTTTCACCTTTCCCCTTTTTTCGCTTTCCCCTTTTTTCCTTTTTTGTTCCTTCCTTTTATTTCCCACCTTTCCCCTTTTTTCGTTTTCCCCTTTTTTCTTTTTTTGTTCCTTCCTTTCATTTCCCACCTTTCCCCTTTTTTCGCTTTCCCCTTATTTCTTTTTTTTTTTTGTTCGTTCCTTTCATTTCCCACCTTTCCCCTTTTTTCGTTTTCCCCTTTTTTCTTTTTTGTTCCTTCCTTTCATTTCTCACCTTTCCCCTTTTTTCGCTTTCCCCTTTTTTCTTTTTTTTTCCTTCCTTTCATTTCTCACCTTTCCCCTTTTTTCTTTTTTTGTTCCTTCCTTTCATTTCCCACCTTTCCCCTTTTTTCGTTTTCCCCTTTTTTTCTTTTTTTGTTCCTTCCTTTCATTTCCCACCTTTCCCCTTTTTTCTTTTTTTGTCCCTTCCTTTCATTTCCCACCTTTCCCCTTTTTTCGCTTTCTCTAAGAGATTCCACATTTTCATGATCTGATTTCGTAATGCGTACGTTAGGTATATGCTACTCATGACATGGGTCTACACGATGCCGGGTCTCCTCACTTGAAAACATGGGACATAAACGTATTCAAACACACGACTGTAGTTAAAGCTGCACGCACGCCTCAACCGCTACGCATACCAAAGTTGGCAGGGATAGTTATTAAAGATTTCCAAACAGCCCTTTAATCTACGCTCGCACTGACGTACCATAAGGCGATTCCATTGCAAGGAAGTCTAACCAGAGAAACGTTATACTATCTCATTAGCTGGACTTTCTTTATTTTGCGTGTATTAATCATTTGCTGTATAAGACTTCAAACTAAAGCCCAGACCCGACGTTGCTTCAGGCCACTTGTGTTAATTTGGTGGCTCTCTAGAGACTGAGGAATCTCAAAGGAACAACAGATCCGCGTTGTTTCTGCAACATTTGGCGCATACGAACCCTTCCTCAGCTCGCGAGTTTATTATTTCGTTCAATTAAATTACAGTATCCGTGCCAGAGAAAATATCTTGCTCTCTAAGTCTTCTATCTCTCTCAAGCTCCCAGCCTCTTCCTACATAACTATGTTTTAATAATCTGTTTTAATTAACCAAGAGCACGAGAAGCCGGACAAATTACGATAAATCCACTCCTATATTGTTCTAGGAAAGGCTTTTGAACCCTGCATTTACCCTTAGAGGTGGCAAGGGAGTTTTATATGATAAACATAATCTCGCTTTAGAATGTCTAAAATCGTATAAGTTTGCTTTTAGAGAGATGAACAGTATTTATGTATAATTCGTACCCAATATAAAATGGACGTCGGCGATGTATGTACGAGTATAAGGCGAGTAGTTTATTATTCCCAGAAAGTCGTGGTCTTTCGTACGAATCCCTTCTAGGGCACAAATGGTTTTCCTTGCAAATGTGATGTCTTGTGTTTCTTCAATGGGGACCTAATTTCGTGTTGACACCATGTGCCTTTATTTTCGCTATATATTGTATTAGACGAAAAGCGCCAAAGAATGATTCAAGAGCCAAACCCGAGATACTCGAGGTTAACTACTAAATCTTACTCTAAGTGGACCATTATTTTTATGCTCGTGACAATCAAAATGGCGACACTTGTAATGCAATCGAATTTCGTGATAAGTAGATACAATTAATATGATACAATTAATATGATATGATATGATATGATATGATATGATATGATATGATATGATATGATATGATATGATATATGATATGAATGTTAAAAATGTTATGTTTTATTTAACGACACTTGCAACTGCCGAGGTTATATCAGCGTCGCCGGTGTGCCGGAATTTTGTCACGCAGGAGTTCTTTTGAATGCCAGTAAATCTACTGACATGAGCCTGTTGCATTTAAGCACATTTAAATGCCATCGACCTGGCCCGGGATCGAACCCGCAACCTCGGGCATAGAAGGCCAGCACTATACCAACTCCGCTAACCAGGCCGACTATATGATATGATTTCATATATGATTTATATGATATGATATGATATATATTATGATATGATATATGATATGATATGATATTATATATGATATGATATTATATATGATATGATATGATATGATATGATATGATATGATATGATATGATATATGATATGATATATGACATGATATGATATGATATTATATATGATATATGATATATATGATATGATATGATATGATATGATATATGATATATATGATATGATACGATACGATATATGAATGTAAAAAATGTTATGTTTTATTTAACGACACTTGCAACTGCCGAGGTTATATCAGCGTCGCTGGTGTGCTGGAATTTTGTCCCGCAGGAGTTCTTTTACATGCCAGTAAATCTACTCACATGAGCCTGTCGCAATTAAGCACACTTAAATGCCATCGACCTGGCCCGGCATCGAACCCGCAACCTCGGGCATAGAAGGCCAGCGCTATACCAACTCCGCCAACCAGGCCGATTATATGATATGATATGATATGATATGATATGATATGATATGATATATGATTTATGATATGATTTATGATATGATATATGATAACGACGGTGTTTAGGTAAAAGGGCGTAACACTCAATTTTTAAATGTGACTTTTTTGCTGTAATTAGTGTACATAGTTAAAATTTAATTACAAAACGTGAAAATATGTCTTTACCAATTATATTTACAATTCTTCATATAAAGTCTGAAAAAATGTTCTTTCTTTGTTGTTTTCTGAACAGCATGGATATGATGCCATACGATATGATGATGTGATGTGATACAATATGATGATATGTGATATGTTAGATGATATATATGATATGATACGATATGATATATGTTACAAGATACGATACGATTTAACAGTTATGATATACGATACGATATATAATACGATATGATATTATATATGACATGACATGATATGAGATCTGATATATGATATGATATGATATGATATGATATGATATGATATGATATATGATATGATATGATATGATATGATATGATATGATATGATATGATATGATATGATATGATATGATATGATAGGCTATGATATATCTGTGATGTTTGGTCAGAACATAACTCCAAAATTGGCCTTTTTAGCTGAAAGCGGAGCCCTACATATTAAAAAAAAAACATTTCTCTTTCTTTTGGTATAGCCGTGATATCTCCATCTAATCTTATGTTATTTTAATTCACATTTTATGTAAAGAAGAATTATGATTTGTATAGGAAAAGTGAAAATAAAAATGCTTGTATCTCAAAACAGGTTTTTTGGAGTTATCATGTTTCAACCAAACACCACAGATATGGCACGCAACACGCGACACGATATATTTCGTGTCAACATTACCCACATCCATATAATGTGGACCTCACAATTTTAAATACTGTGCCACTATTACATTCATTACGATTACAACTTTTTGTAGACGTTCTTTAATTCAGATTCATACCTCTTACTTATATTTCTTCATTCTTGTATCCTTCTCCTTTCCTTAAACTCATAACAGTTTCCTTTTTCACTTAATTATTTACTAAAAGCTCTTAATTCTGCCCCCATCTAATTTCTTCTTTACTCTCTCCTTTAAAAACCTAATGACTTAATTCAACTCATTCAAAATACATTTTTACTACGGTACTCATTTCTTGATTCCCATTCCACTTATATCGAACACACAATGTTTACTAACAATACTTATTACTGATCCTTGCTAGGCCATTATCCAATAGGTTCATTATTGTATGCATCAGTTTCTTGCGTGCTTCACATTTTCTTATGTCACTTATTTTCTTCGCTAGCCTAGCTAGTCTCCCTCATCATACTCATCATCTATTTGCCTTGATCATATCTTCTTACTTAAGGTAAGAAGATACTGCCTATCTCGACAATGTTAATTTCATGAAATTTGGGTGCATGTGACTCAAAAACTGTTACAGATATCTAAACAAGATTTTCAGGGAATGTTCTTACAATGTTTATCTTTAATAATACCTACTCTACCTCAGGAGAATGGGGGCTGCCAAGAAAATGCTAAACGATTTCTTGCGGGCGCAGTCAAATTGACGTTATAATTGTGATCGAGTTTAATAATTTAATTTAATTTAGGTATAACTATTATTATTATTATTATTATTATTATTATTATTATTATTATTATTATTATTATTATTACTATTATTACATAATTATTTTATTGGTGTTGTGAAGATAAAAAGAATTGTCATTGTATTATATTAATTATGTATTATATTGTCTTGTATTGTAGTATTGTATTGCTTTGAATTGTATTGTATTCTATAGTATTGTATTAATTATGTTATATTTATAGCAATGTAGTAATTTTCTATCACACTGGTTGAGTGGAAGAATGGCCTTAACTCTGCCAGTTAAAATAAACCATTATTATTATTATTATTATTATTATTATTATTATTATTATTATTATTATTATTATTATGAACTGTAATACAATACCTGTACGTACTCTCCCTGGTACAACTCTTGACTCAACCCGTTGCAGAAGATGCGACGATCAAGAAACGCTTCCTCACGTCTTGGGTTTCTGCCATCATGGAGAATTGCTCCAAATCAACAGACATAATATGGTTCGTTCTCTCATCGCATCTTCAATCCGTCAGAATTCTTCCTATGAGGTTTATGAGGAGGTTGGTTGCGTCTCTTCTAATGGCTCTACTAGACTTGCTGATATCATCATAATTGATCGGCAGAAGGATAAGGGTGTCATCCTTGATCCCACAACCCGTTTCGAGATGCACGAGCAACAGCCACAAGAGGTGTGTCGTGAAAAACAAGTCATATATGAGCCTTGTTGTCAGCATCTTGGAGCACAATACCACATTACACATTGGACAATTTTTCGATTCATGTTCGGTGCCCGTGGCACGATCCCACGAGAAACTTTAAATCAACTTAAACAATTTAAAATGTCTGATGCAACGATTGATGCCATAGGATCTCATGTGTTAAAATCAACTTAGCTATAATTAGTAATCATTTGTAGCCAACAAACTTTTATTGTAAATGATTTCCTATGTTTTCATATCATTTATCCTAATGTTTTCTTTTTCCTTTCAAATGCCACACAATTGGTTTTAATGATTATTCTTTATGAATTGATTAGTAGGCCGATCTATTCGAACCCTTATTTAGGGCGGTTTTTTTTATAAAAACTATTATTATTATTATTATTATTATTATTATTATTATTATTACTATTATTATTATATATTGAGACATTTTAACAGATATGGCGATATAATTTTTTTTTAATTCCACAATTTTTTTGGCTAAAATGTCATATAAATATCGATGGCCCAGAACCAGACTGTTCCAAGTCCATTTTACTATTTTTTTTTTTCAGGAGAGCTATTTTAAGCTACTGGCATTCAAAGCTTCATGAAACAATTTGGAATAGCTTCATAGCAACCTTATGGAGAGGAATATTTACGAATTTGTTCGATTCATATATGCAGACAAGACTTGGAACACAATGAAACACAGATTTCCTTCTTACAAAAACTTGGACTTAGAACAGTCTGGTTCACAGCCATCGATATATTACTTTTTTTAAATATTTCCAAGAATGTCACAGCAAAATCCATAGCCATTTTTTTTAGTTGGTTATTTAACGACGCTGTATCAACTACTAGGTTATTTAGCGTCGATGAGATTGGTGATAGCGAGATGATATTTGGCGAGATGAGGCCGAGGATTCGCCAGAGATTACCTTGTATTCACATTACGGTGGGGGAAAACCTCGGAAAAATCCCAACCAGGTAATCAGCCCAAGCGGGGATCGAACCCGCGCCCGAACACAACTTCAGACCGGCAGGCAAGCGCCTTAACCGACTGAGCCACGCCGGTGGCTTCCATAGCTATTTGTAGTCTTTTGGGTCTGGTTAATGCATACAAAAAGTTTCAATTATTTTGGGTGATTCTGGATATTTTCCTTTGCCATTGCTATCCTCCTTTTTCTTCCTGACAGCAGCTCATATTACTGTTTATTACACCAAGTATTTGAAACTGTCCACTTGTTCTACAGCCTTGAGTCGAATTCGCAAGTTTACGCTTTTAATTTATCTTCCGATAATTATTATCTTCGTCTTGTTCGCATTTATCTTCATCCCATACTGCTCACAGCGATGATAATAATAATAATAATAATAATAATGATAATAATAATGATAATAATAATGATAATAATAATAATAATAATAATAATAATAATAATAATAATTTGAATATACCGGCCTTAGATCTATGTCTATTTTTTCAGACATAAGAGTTGAGTGCTTTCTAATTCTGATTTGCATAGGCCTATCAAAGTTTCGAAGCTAAATTAAAAACAATATTCATCTTTAGCAGGCCTGCACAAGGTTTGCCCTCTCCGAGCCGGCTCACAGCTCATGAGCGGAGGCAGATATTGACTGCACTCTGTATAAGGGTGGACTGGAAGAAGGGGTGATCTAATACAAAATGTACACAAAAGAAAGTACTACAGGGACATCATTTTATTTTTACTTCAATTTTTATTGTACCTGAGTTTTTGAATGTACTTCTCTCCCACCCCTTCTACTAATGAAGTTCCAGCTGTCCTCCACACAGAATGAAAGACGCATACAATAAACAGCACTGAGTTAGTGAGTATAGTACGTTCCAGAAATATGTTTGCGTTTTCCACTGACGAAAGAGTTTTCAATATTGAATCATATTTTCTCACAGGTACTGTCCGTTTGCCTACGTCGCATCCCGATTTCCCCCCACCTGCTTCTGTTCGCCCCTCTGTAAAAGCTGGGCTGTCTTAGCTCTTTTCTGAAAACATTAATTTCTGTTAGGAATTGGACGTTTACGTAATATTATACAACTGTTTAAAATAACTTAAATAAAAGGGCCTCGTTAAGTAATTAACTGTCATGTGATTTTCCCCCTTTCTACGTTCCTGCGGCATAACCACTTGGACGGACAGTAGATAGCATGTCTGAGTAATTTTATCTGTGCGGGTCGGGCAAAAGTGAAGATTGAATTTATAGTACGTAAGGTACTCTTTTATAGAGTAGATATAGAATTATTTCAACATGAGTTACTAATACGAAGGACGAAACTGGCAATTGAAATTAGATGCAATAAACTATAATGCGATAATATGCACAAAAGAACTGAAGCCTGTTTCGAAATGAACGGCCACCATTTTCAAAAATGTGTTTAAATATTCATATTATGATTATTTTTCAATTTAACTTCATTCTCTATATTGTACGCTAATGTGCTGTAGACAGTATAATATACACTGCATAATGAATACGTCCACATGGATAACTCAGTTCGGGAGTAAAAACACGTCTTATTGTTAATACTGTACTGTATTTTGATTAAACAAAAACCTAATGAAAATTATCCAACTCAAAATCGCGGTATTTCCTAGTTTACGTAAATGGATGAACTACTTTTCTTCCCTCCTATACCTAATAAAGTGATTTGTTTGTGTTTTACGCCAGTCTCATCGAACTACAGTCGTGGAAAGGGGCAGCAAACTGTGTTTCCGGTTCTTTAAAGGTATAGCCAGGTTAATATTAAAAATCTTAATAAAAATAAAATGATGTCCCTGTATTACGAGTGTTTATGAAATGAATTCCCGTTCAGTGTTTGCAAAACTATCTTGGACTATTATTAATTAATAAAGATATATTTATTTTACAGAAGTAATAGAAATTCTTTATCTATTTTAATGTGCAATATCATTTTGTTATATTTTTATTTATCAGTACATCGAAACGGGGTTTTATGCTGTTGGCAGCTGAAAGGAACAGTAGCCTACTGATCGTAATGAAACATCAGTTACTGATGTTCGATGCCTGCCTTTATTAAAGTTGATTATAGAAAACAGTTGCTTCCAAATATAAATGTTGAGCCAAACATAGCAATCATTTTCACAGCCAACCTGTGTAGTCGTGGATATTATTGCTAATGTTTAGTCTTGTAAAATTCAACCAGGCTAGTAGTATTATTCAAACGATCTTTAGCCCTTAGGTCACATTGAAGATCAATAAGTTCGAGCTGTAAATCGTTAAAATTAAATGTTATGTTCCGTCTTTTAGATTCCTCCATACTGTACTGTAGCAGTAGGTAAGCAACGTCAAACAGTTACTGAGGATACACATTGCACTCCACTAGATAGATGTGTGGTCGTTTCCCTCTCCTCTACCTATAGCATGTCTATGTCATTCTGACGTATCTTCCTCTCCGTTTCGGCGAGCGGTAAACACAGCTCTCCCGCTCCGAAGGAGCGCGCGCGCTCATTGAGCGCTGTTTGTGCAGGTACGATATTTAGCTTTAAAAAGAAGATTCAATTATCCAAAGTTTCCGTTTTCGCGTCGGCAGTTTCACAATGCATTTATTCCTCTCAGTGAATCAAATATTTATGCACTCTTAGTCCAGTTTCTTTCCTTGTTTTAACTAGTATACGAACCGATATAGTGACTCCTGTGATATGGGATCGGCAAGACCCAGAAGAAATAACGATTACATGTGTAATAAAATTGTAAAACCTCATTTTCTCGTCACTGATAAAGAAAGAATGAGAACCAAAGATCATCCTCCTCACACTGTTAAAACTGCGTGCTAACAGTTGCATATAGATACAGATGTAGATGCTATTTACAGACGTAGATGCTATTCAAACAGACTTGAATAACATTTACAACTGGGCGTTAAAGCATAGGATGAAAATAAATGGTTCTAAAAGTAAATCTATAACATTTTGTAAAACCCGAGAGGAAACTAGTCTTAATTACGAATTCAGTGGTGTTGTAATTCCGCAAGAACAATGTTGAAAATAACTAGGAGTGTATTTAAACTCCACACTTTCTTGGGGAGAGCATGTTGATAATGTTACAGGCAAAGCATGGAGGGCACTTCACTTTATTATGAGAATCTTGAGAAAGGCTAGCCCCAAATCGAGGGAAATAGCATATCTAACGTTAGTGCGACCGTTAATGGAATACGGAACTACGTGTTGGGATCCCTATAGAATATATCAGATAAATTCCTTAGAAAGAATACAGTATAGGGCAGCTAAATTTGTTAAAGGTAAAAGAGAAGATGGGAACGATACGATAAAAGAACTTAAATGGGAAACTTTGGAAAACAGACGTAGGAAAACTAGAATAACATCATTGTATAGAGCACATCTAGGTCAGAAAGCATGGGTAGACATAACGGCTCGGTTAGAAAAGCCAACGTACTATGGTAGGAACGATCATGATTTTAAAATCAAATGTAGGAAACAGAAAACGGATGTAGGTAAATTCTCATTTTTAAATATAACTATAAATGATTGGAATGACCTACCTGCAGCGGTCTTTGAGGACTGTCCTTCCTTACGGAGATTCAAGAATAATTTAAAGAGTTGTGTATAAAGTGAAAATTAAAATTAAGGTGACATTCAACATTTAATTTTTTAAGGTGACATGTATTTATCTAGCCTGACGAGTTTACTTCCTTGGTTTGAATTGTAAATTATTTAAAAATAGCGTGTAAGAGGGTCTTAGACTAGAAATGTTTAGTTTAAATGTAGTTCTGTTTATAAGTATGCATAAGAATGCAATTATTTGACTTATTTGAACTGTTGTATCAGTGAAGCGAGGAGAGTCAGTGAAGTTATGGTTTTACAGTGCAGTGAACAGTTCCGATCAGTGATAATTTATAGCGTCAATGAAATGTGTTCTATAGTGTCAGTGAAATGTGTTACAGAGTGTCAGTGAAATGTGTGCTAAAGTGTCAGTGAAATGCGTCATAGTGCCACTACAGGGAATGAGATGAGAGTAAAGTGAAAGACTATTGAAAGTTATGTAGGACCTATAGATAATTATGTAGGTTGTGTTGTAAAATTAGGTGTTTTATTTTATGTTTTATTATTATTGTGTTAAATTGTATTGTGTATTCTTATTGTATTGTGTATAAAATTGTATATGTGTTGTAAATTGTATTATGTATTGTAAATTTTATTGTGTATTGCTTATCATTTTAACTGTGTATTGTTAATATTGTATATACCACTGCCACCGGGTGCTTGCCCACTTGCAGTGTAAATAAATACATACATATATTACACACTACCTAACTTTGCTTCACTTTGTAAGGGAGTAAAATTATTTTTGTTAAACAGCATGGGGAGGCTTCCTTGCGTTGCTTGAACCTACTGCAAGTTCATCTCTGTTCTAAACTAAACTTAGTAAGTAGCAAGTAGGCATTTTGTTATCAGGAGAAATGCAAGACTAACCGACGAAGAAACGGAGTCAACAAATTGGTAGCTTACAGAATAGTGGTGGAAAAACTGTTGAGATAAACTTGTAACTGTGAAGCCATAAAGCATGATTACAAGTAGAGCTAGATTTTCGGGAGTTTTGGTTAAGATAAAACAGAAGTTAATAAAGATTCTGCATGAGGCATATCCCTCTTGTTGTTACTAAGTTACGAGTATAAAACTTTCGTGAGGAGAAAGAAAAAAAGTTCTTTCAAAATCTACAGAAAAGTTTCTTGCAATAACTTCTACGAAAAGAAAATGTTAGAGGCGTGTGGAAGCTAAGCAGAAAATACGATTATAGGACAACAGTAGAATTGTGATGTAAAAAAATGGACATACACCAGTTGATTGTATCTTGTTTAGAGTTTCTAGCATTCCTGAGTCAGAAAATGTTTTTTATATGAAATTCAATTCTCAAGTACAAAGTATATTTCTTTCAAGAGTTTTATTATTTATAACAACATCAACTTCACAAAAAATAAAATCTCCATATTGCATTTCAAATTAGAATTATGCTAATGTTAAACATAATACAACAATGTTTTCGTCTCCATAAACATGCTTGACACGCTTCTAAACTTTGTATTACTTTTTGTTTTCTAAAGAAACACAACGTAAAATGTGACAGGGGATTAATAGGATCCCTGTAACTGTATATCACTGCCATAGTATCAAAACCATACGTACATAAAGTAAATCTAAGTTTGCATTTTATTATCCTGTGTTGAAATTTTAAATAATCTATATATATATATATATATATATATATATATATATATATATATATATATATATATATATATATAAAATTTGAACTGGTAATGGAAATTACGGGAAAACGGCTGAACGGATTTTAATGAATGACCCGTCATTTTGAAGCTTGGAACCCAAAGTTTTTCAGAAAAATAGTAGTTTTCAGTGAAATGTCAATTTTCCTACATAATTTTACAATTTTCCAAAATCCATCTTTCGGCAGTTTTGAGAACTAATTGATTTCAGCAGTCGGCCGTGATTTCAGAATAAAACAAAACACACATTACAATAAACAATAGGTTATTACAAGAATGACATAACCTGCAAAATTGCTGACATATTTAGAGTTCAAATTCAGTTGGTTTTTAAAAACTCAAAAATTGCTGAAATAATTTACAGGTCTGATTTTGCGGTGTGTAATTTTCTGGGTGCAGCTGTGTATTGGATATTAAAATCTACACACCTAGAGGTGGTTTGATGACATTATTACAATTATAAATGAAATATTATTATAGTTAATGCCATGATGTGACTATTTTTCATTAATTATACATATTAATGCTATATTGATGATATGAAAGTGAAACGTTTTTGGGTTATATAAGCTTAAGTAGATGTAGAGATCTTCACTTCCATAATTGACTGAGTGGCTATTTTACAAATGAACTTACAAAACTTACGTAAGACAATAATATTATTAAAAATCAAATATTTTCATAGTTATTAATCAAGTAGGGTTGGGTCTTTTTCACACATTTATTGACGGTGTCGTGCAGATATTTATATGCGTCATTCTCTTCAGTATTGGCTCGAGAGAGCGCAAAAATTATAGTTCCTAAGGAAAGACCAAAAGTATTACTTAGTGATCAAATAAGAGACCTAGAAAATTTTGTAGTCTCCCGATCAATTCAAGAAGATGTCTTAGCAGGATAAAATGATTTTACCCTCTACATTTCAAGCTCTCCATGCAGCAGCTATACCAAAATGCTATGTGTATTGTTCGAAAACATAACAAACCTGACTCTTTTAACTTTCGTCTACAATCCTCAATGACCTGAAATAGCTACTGCTTTACTCCCACATGAAAAATCCACTGATCGTCCTGACATTGTTACTTGCGTTTTCGCGTTGAAACTCAAAACCTGAAGGTGGATAAGTTCCAGAAAAAGTATTGGGCATAAAAAAAACATTCAGAGGGAATATATTTCATTATTATGGAAGCAAATAACTTTCAAAATGTCTGGTATTCTTCATTGAAAATAAATCTCAAAAATTTGTATTCGAACGTCTAATGAACTTAGTTTGCAGCATTTGTTGCACAAGCCACTAGTGTGTTTATAATACACAATCAATGTTAATTTCTGTTACTATCTGAAATAACCCGTAATCAACAATAATCTTAGTCCACCGCTGTGAAGTAGCGGTTAGCATGTCTTACCTTGAAACGAGCTGGGCCGAGTTGAAGTCCTGATTAGGACAAGTTATCTTGTTGGAGTATTTTCCGGGGTTTTCCGTCATTAAGAGCAAATGCTGGGTAAATTTCGGCCCTGGACTTTGCACTCATTTTATTTAGACGCTAGATAACCTTAGCAGTTGCGAAAGCGTCGTAAAATAAGAAATTAAAATAAATTAGTCTTTGTAGTTTTATTCTCTTCAATTCTTATCAACAATCCAGGTTGCCAGGCGACGATAGAAAACAAAAGATGTGAAACAAATGAATGGGATGCATAAACAATCGAATACTCTATCACATTTAAGTATCAAAATACAGGGTGATCCATTTGGGTGTGGATAAAATAAAAACACCATAAAACATTTAGTACTGAACTTTGTTTGTTGAAACTTTGTAAATATAACACTGAAAGATGGGAGAGTCCTCAGAGCTCAACATGACCCCATTGCGGACCCTGCACAACTCATAACGGTGATGCAATACAGCCCATGTCCGTTGTAATATAAGAGGGATGATTTATTGAAAAGCTTGAGTAATTTTTACTCTCAGATCATCAATGTTCCTGGGTTTCTGTGAATAGACAATGTCTTTAACAAAACCCCACACGAAAAAGTCAGTCGGGGTTAGATTTGGGGAGTTTGGGTACCAAGCCAAGAGATAGCTGATTCTCGTACTGGGTGTCGCCTGCTACCTCCTGCATGTTTTTTTAACACAGAACCTGTTTCTATAAATGTTCGATACCACAACTTTATGAAATCGTATTTAGGTACATTACGCACACCATAATCACGTCGAAATTTCCTTTGAATTCTTTTAACACTCTCAAATTTAGCATACCAAAGAATACATTGTGCCCTCTTTTTATTTGCAGCAGCCTTTTAATCATCTACGATTTTCATTTGTCCTTTCAGATTATGCACTGTTGATTGTCATATATGAAAACTCACATATTTTGATCATAATATAACCAACAAGAAATTTTTCCTACTATCATAATAGCTTTATAATAATAAATTAAAATTATCCATACCCAAACTGATCGGACTATAATATATGGATGCCATTTGAAATTCAAAGGAGGAATGGAATGTAAAGTGGTGTGAGATCTAGAAAGCAATTAACACTGGTTTTAAACTTCCCCTGAATATCCAAATTGAAGTGTTTTTTTAATTAAATTTAACTGAAATAAATAATTACTTACTCTGGGAAGTTTTGAAATAAATATTTGAATATACCTGGTGTTTGCACATAAGTGGTTACCATGTTAAAATTAAACAATGTTTATAATGAAGTTTTCAAGTTTCCAACTATTTATGTATGTATTTATTCACACTGCAAATGGGTATATACCCGGTGGCAGTGGTAACTAATTACACTCAATAATGAAATTAATAATAATCACAACTAATAAAACAATAATAATTAATAATAATGATAAATAATAATAACAATAACAACAACAACAAGGATAATTCTAAATTAAATGAAGCACGATCACTTAAAATAACATTTAAAGTAAATATAATTTGTATCTTAACCCTAAGTTCATACCTGCACAAGTACCTTTCGGCACTACACTTATTTCGTTATCAACTCCCTCACTACACTGATTCTATCTTGATTTCACTAACACTTCAAAACCATTTCACTGTTCAAATACTTTGCACAGCCACTGACACAACACACTTCCTCACTGATAGAACACTTCAAATACCAAGATATCAATTACACCCTTTAAGTAGTATGTATAATATACAACCGTCTATTAGTAAAGTCCTTAAGCCTATTTTTAAATTCATTTTGGTTATTGGTAAAGTCTTTAGTAATTCTGCAGGTAAAGCTTTCCAGTCCCTGATAGTACGATTGAGAAAAGAAAACTTTCCAGTGTCCGTTCTCTGTCTTCTTTCCCTCAATTTATATCAGTGGTCGTTCCTTGAAGAGTAATTTGGCGGCTGCAATCTATTTTTTATTTCTCTCCAGGCAGGCTCACCTCTGTATGTTTTGAACATTGCGCATAATCGAATTCGCGTTCTACGGTTCGTGGGTGTGTCCCATTTTAATGATGAATTATTACGACAACACTTAAGAGCCCGGTTTTGAATCTTTTCCAGTGTATTAATATGTTCTAATCTGTAAGGATCCCAACATGCAGCACCATATTCCATTACTGGACGAACTAGTGATTTATATGCAATCTCTTTGGATTTATCAGAGCCTTTTCTTAGTACCCTCATCACAAAGTGTAACGCCCTCCATGCCTTTCCCGCTGTGTGAAGTGAATTTTTAATTCAGCAACAAAAGCGTTAAACTATTCATCGTAGACTAGGATTCACATTCCGATAAATATATTATTAACATTGTTCAGTAAAGACATAGGCTACTTTATTTTAGGAGCTTCTGTGCGACACTTCCTACTCCCGAGCTAGAATTCTAATAATTCGTTGCTTATTATTAATTTTACCAAAGTGTAACTTAGATGCTTTGGGAACTTTACTGACGGCTAAGTAATCTACAGGGACATCAATTCATTTTTACTTCAATTTTTATTGTACCTGAGTTTTTGAATGTACTTCACTCCCACTCCTTCAACCGACTTCCACACAGATCCAAGACCGCATATACAGTCATAGCAGCTACAGTACGTTCCAAAAATATGTTCGCATTTTCCAGTGACGAAAGAGCTTTCAATATTGAATCATTTTCGCACAGGTACTGTCGTCCATTTGCCTACGTCGTATCCCGGTTTCCCGCACCAGCTTTTATTCGCCAGCTAGTGGCTGGGCTGTCTTAGCTCTTTTCTGAGAACATTAATTTCTGTTAGGAATCGGACGTCTACGTAATATTATACAACTGTTTAAAATAACTTAAATAAAAGGGCCTCGTTAAGTAATTAACTGTCACGTGATTTCCCTCCTTTCTACGACCCTTCGACATAACCACTTGGACGGACAGTAGATAGTATGTCTGAGTAATTTTATCTTTTCGGGCACAAGTGAAGATTGAATTTACAGTACGTAAGGTACTCTTTTATAGAGTAGGTACAGAATTATTTCAACATGAGTTACTAGTACGAAGAACTGGTAATTGGAATTAAGTACAATAGTCTATAGTGCGATAATATGCACATTAGAACTGAAGCCTGTATCGAAATGTGTTGAATATCCATATTATGATTATTTTTCAATTTAACTTCATTCTCTATATTGTACGCTAATGTGTTGTAGACAGTATAATATACACCGCATAATGAATACGTCCACATGGACAGCTCAGTTCGTGAGTAAAAATACTCATTGTTAATACTGTACTGTATTTTGATTTAAAAAAACCTAATGAAAATGATGAAACTCAAAAACGCAATATTTCCTAGTTTACATAAATGGATGACCTACTTTTCTTCCATCCTATACCTAGTAAAGTGATTTGTTTGTATATTACGTCAGTATCATCGAACTCCAGTCGTGGAAGGGGATAGCAAACGGCGTTGATCCAGAGGTATAGGCAAGTTAATATTAAAAATGTTAGTAAAAATAAAATGATGTCCCTGTACAATTTTCTAAGCATAACTTCACGAGGGAGGATCTTGAGAACAATTTGAGAATAAAAACACCCCTACTTACTTACTGGCTTTTAAGGAACCCGGAGGTTTATTGCCGTCCTCAAACAAGTCCGCCTTAGGTCCCTATCCTGAGCAAGATCAATCCAGTCTCTATCATCATATCCCACCTCCCTAAAATGCATTTTAATATTATCTTCCCATCTACGTCTCGGCCTCCCCAAAGGTCTTTTTCCCTCCGGCCTCCCAACTAACACTCTATATGCATTTCTGGATTCGCCCATACGTGCTACATGCTCTGCCCATCTCAAACGTCTGGATTTAATGTTCCTGATTATGTCAGGTGAAGAATACAATGCGTGCAGTTCTGTGTTGTGTAACTTTCTCCATTCTCCTGTAACTTCATCCCTCTTAGCCCCAAATATTTTCCTAAGCACCTTATTCTCAAACACCCTTAACCTATGTTCCTCTCTGAAAGTGAAAGTCCTAGTTTCACAACCATAAAGAACAACCGGTAATATAACAATCTTACAATGTTTGTAATGAAGTCTTCAAATTTCCAACTATTTAACTAATGAAGTGAATTTTTAATTCACCGACAAAAGCGTCAAAGCATTCATCGGAGACTAGAGTTCACTTTCCGGTGAATATATTATTTAAATTATTCAGTAAACACGTACTTTATTTGGGGCAGGTTCTGTGCGATACTTCTTACTCTCGAGCTTCCTACTAGTTCGTTGCTTATTATTAATTTTAGCAAAGTGTAACTTAGATGCATGGGGAACTTTACTGAAAACTAAATAGTCTACAATTTTTTACGCATAGCTTCACAAGGGAGGATCTTGAGACCAATTATTGAGAATAAAGACACCCTTCGTTCTATAAAAGCACGTAAATAATAACATCTCCTTTTGTGTAAAATTATTTCTATTTTTACCTCAAATACTTCCCAGGTTGAGAGGCTGATCAATATAAGGCTTCTATTATACACCGAAGAATGTCTGACAGTACTACATGATAAGCCGAATGGGCATAATAATGAGATGTCAATAAAGATGTGATGGGATTATAACAAAGATAACTGGTACAATATAATCCAAGAAAATATGTCCCAATACAGTCTTGAGAAAACAGTAATTTCACTTTTACCTGTCTTAAACTGAACTCTAACATAAACTGAGGGTAATGAACAAGCTGTAAGGCCCATGATCATGGATGGGCAGCTCGTGCTCACAAAGTGCTAAAAAAACTTGAAAGAGAGAAAGATAGACGGAGCCAGCAGCAGCAGTTACAAGTTGTTTGTAGTTTCGCTGCAAAAGCAGTTCACTGCCACGGTGCGCTCTGGCGGCTCATGCAGGTGGTCGTGATATCTACTCCATGATTTGAATTTCAGAATGACGCATGGTACAATGATTATAGTAATTTTAGACAGACTATAAATTAGTTTATTACTGGAAACACAAGCTGAATACAACATTTTCAAGATACAACAAACATAGCTGCAACATTTATTTATTATTACACTATTTGCTAATATTTCTTATTATATGTCTTATATGAAACATAGAACGCGTGAATTTACAAGTCTTTATACATTAAAGAGTATCCCTCTGTTCTCAGAAAGGTAATAGTCTGTATTCGCAAACAATCACAAATTCAAGGAAGTATTTTTTACATGTCACGGCAGATGAAATAGACTAAACTTACTTCTAAGCTCTTTCTGTACATTGAGAGCTGACCGTCACTCCACAGGTGTGGACTCTAGACAGTATTTCTTTACTAAAATCTTCACTGTGTTTATTTGTAACATAAAATGTCTTGCGTGAGAAAGCGTAATAGAATATAATAAAAGCTTTACCTCCCTTTATAATAAAAAAACTCTCTCTTTCGACTCATCACTAAAGGGAAATGATCTGGGGATTATATTGTTTTTCAGTTAAACGAGCCGCCACTTACTGCAGACGCGAGCAAACTTGCATACAGACACTAAAGTACAGAGTCCGTTCTACCTGCACTGAGGCTGTGTTCACACTTCGAGAGCACGAGTTGACCACCCATGCCTATGACTAACAATACACTCTCTGTTATTTTATGCTCGACCATGCCGAAATGTAGTAATTATACACCTTGTAGCAGTCCTTTAAAGCATGTCATTAAAGTATACCTACTCATTAAAGTACAGGTGTTCAGCCAATGACAATTCAGCTTACAGGTGTTCAGCCAATGACAAATCAGCTTTGTACCGTTATAAAACCGCAAGTATCGATTATTCTCGGATATGCAATCGAAAGAGAATTAGCGAAAAGTCACGGAGGCTGGAAATCCAATATTGTCGCAGAAGGTTATGTTCTGTTACTATAATAATTAGCGTTAATTGTAAATAATATTCAAATAAATTCAATTTGTCATCTCGTTTTTCAATGTCGAATTCAATAATCAAGTTTATATCAAGTTTAACGGGATTACATCAAGGTCAATGACATTGTTGTTCCTCGGAAAAAAATCAATACTTTCGCGTCTGCGCACATCTCACAATTCACGACCTAGAACAAGGTCACTTCCGATCTTGTCAGATACAAATAAAATGTATACATCTGAATAATTTCAAGTTAGAAATATGGCCGAGCATAAAAAGTCGTATGAAACTTGACTGTAATGGTAATTAAGACGCTCGTAGGAAAATTATGAAACTCACTTGCGCTCGTTTCATAAACAAACATACTCGCGTCTTAATTACTACAATTATAGGCTCGTTTCATAATGTACTATTAAAAGATCACTTTCGAAATTTTAATTCTCGTCTTTCAATTACTCTGCAACTTTTTCCACTAACTAATTTAACTGCATATACCCTAAATTTGAGGCCCCCGGAAATTAGGAATTTGTTTGGTTCATACGTGCTTATTTTCAGACATTAAACCCAGTGGCATGTGAAGCATAAAACGAAATTGCGGCTTAAAACTGCACAGAAATATCTACTTATCAGGAGACCAGCGACGAGACTTGTGTGAGGAAATAAAAGCATGTGAAAACTAATTCTGCTTAAGCACGGTTACACAAACACATAAAGATGACTATGACCCGTTTATTTTTGTAGCATGTTCCACAAACGAGATGCTTTTAGGTGAAGTGAATCTGTTTCAATTGAGTGTGAATAAAGTTACATGTTTCTCCTCCGACTTCAGCTTCGTATACAAACGTGTTTGGGGTTCTATACCAATGAACATATAATTAATATGCTCTTAAAAACACCATTCTATCCAATAAATGTATACACATAGTTAAGGTTTGGTCTATCCAATACCGAGTAAAAACAGGGACATAATTGTATTTTTACTTCAATTTTTATTGTACCTGAGTTTTTAATGTACTTCACCCCCACCCCCTCTACTAGTAAACTTCCAACCGCCCACCACACAGAACCAAGGCAGCGTATGCAGTCAAAGTCGCCTTACGGTCATAGTAAACAGTACTTAGTGAGTACAGTACGTTCCAGAAATATGTTCGCGTTTTCCAGTGACGAAAGAGCTTTCAATATTGACTCACATCTTCGCACAGGTACTGTCGTACGTTTGCTTACGTCGCATCCCGGTTTCCCCCATCCGCTTCTGCTCGCCACTCTGTAAAGGCTAGTGGCTGGGCTGTCTTAGCTCTTTTCTGAAAATATTAATTTCTGTTAGGAATTGGACGACTACGTAATATTACACAACTGTTTAAAATAACATAACTAAAAGAGTCTCGTTACGTAATTAACTCTCACGTGATTTTTCCCCTTTCTGCGATCTTGCCACAAAAACCTTTTGGACGTACAGTAGACACCATGTCTGAGTAATTTTATCTTTTCGTATCGGGTAGCCGTGAAGATTGAATTTACAGTACATAAGGTATTCTTTTATAGAGTAGGTAAAGAATTATTTCAACATGAGTTACTAGTACCAAGGACGAAACTGGTAAAATTGGAATTGGGTACGATAGTCTATAGTGCGATAATAAGCACAAAATAACTGAAGCCTGTATCTAAATGAACGGCCACCATTTTCAAAAATGTGTTTAAATATCCATATTATGATTATTTTTCAATTTAATTTCATTCTCTATAACGTACGCTAATGTTCTGTAGACAGTATAATATACATTGCATAATGAATAGATAGCTCAATTCGTGAGTAAAAACATGTCTTATTAACAGAGTACTGTATTTTGATTAAATAAAATCCTTATGAAAATTATCAAACTCAAAATCTCGAAATTTT
The DNA here is from genome assembly GCF_040183065.1 of Periplaneta americana. Classification (NCBI taxonomy): domain Eukaryota; kingdom Metazoa; phylum Arthropoda; class Insecta; order Blattodea; family Blattidae; genus Periplaneta; species Periplaneta americana. The sequence continues at coordinate 176,864,882 of NC_091121.1, read as the reverse complement.
CTAGTTTACGAAAATGGATGAACTATTTTTCTTTCCTCCTATAATACCTAGTAAAGTGATTTGTGTGTATTTTACGCCAGTATCATCGAACTCCAGTTGTGGAAGGGGGTAGCAAACGGTGTTTCCGGTTCTCAACCGTCAATCCAAAGGTATAGCCAGGTTATTATTAGAAATGTTAGTAAAAAATAAAATGATATTCCTGTATTTGAGTGCACACATGATAATTCAAATGAACAAAAATATATGCACTCCTACGAACATATATGTGCATAAGCATTCTCTTATATATATATATATATACACACACACATACATACATACAAAATTCACAAAAAACGAACGCGAATACATCCGCAAAGATTCCCAATGAAATACATACTCTAGAACACGAATGAATACACCCAAACATGCACGCATTCATTATAAGACATATCTGTGTCGTTTCAGTAGCGAGAGATAAGTCATAAAATTGAGTTTGGAGATTAAATAAAAATTAAGCTTGGAACTCTTATTGCAAATAATTTTCTATACAAATAAAACACATCAAATGCTGGTATTCTTTTGATTTTTGCACATTCACTTGCATAAATTAACTTGTGTGTTCATCTGGGGAATAAAATTCCATCTGCACAATTCACACGTATATGCAAGGGAATATGTACGTAAATACACGGATATTGATATACACATGCAACCACTACTGAAGCGAAGAAAGTTAATACGTTCAAAGACACCGGCATAAAATAGAGACATCGACGTTGGCCTACCATTATATGAATGTATAGGCTACATGGTAAAATGATAAGTTTCAAAGAGCGACCGGTAATCCTTCAAGAGAAGAGGGGGATTTACAATTAATATTAATTGAATAAACTCTCAGAGGATCCTGCACAACATGTGTGTGTACGTAAGCAAAAACTATTCTGTACAAAATTGATCTTACAATACACTTCAGTGATAGATACGAGACACATTGTTTCACTTAATTAAAAAATAACGCGAAGAAATTGTTAAGATATGATTTCTAATGGAGTACCGTTGTTTAGGTTTACTATCAATTTCAATTGAGAAATTTTACAATAAAATTATCTATAGTTAATGTGCATTATTGACGATTACAGTTACCCACAAATGCTGAATATGAAAAAAAGAAGAAGAATAGTTAGGACTATATCCTTATACTGTATAAAGACATGGAAAAATTAAGTGTACAAACAATACCAGTGATTAAGGAAAAGTAATGAGAAGATGAAGTGAATAAATGAATAAAATCAAATCCTCGTGGCAGAAAAGCTTGTCAGTGTCATTCTGAGCTACGAGAAGCATTGGGTGATAGTGCGTCGAAACATCCTCCCTACTCGCCTGATCTCAGTTCAAATTACTTTGATCCCATTCCGCTGCGTGAGAAGCGGTTTGCAAACGGAGGACATCTTAACAGCGTTTCGTCGAGAGGTGGTACAATTGTCAATCTTTAAACTTTCTTTATAAAATTATAAACAATAAGTTAGACTGTGTTAGTTTATTTTATTATACTACTGGGTTCAAAAAGTTCCCGGAATTTTACTACCATTTTTCGTATTAATATATAACAAGGGGTATTATACATTTGTTTTGTTGATAACATTCATGACATCATTTCCTTAAAGTTTGTTGATAATAGCGATTGTTGGTTTTGAGTTGTAGGTAATTGTTTATCGTAGTGTTTTGTTTGTTCGTCGCATTTTGTAATTATGTCCACAGAGCAACGTACAAACATCAAGTTCTGTGTTTTGTTACACAAAACTCCTGCAGAGACATTAAGATTGTTGGAAGAAGCATATGGCGAAGCAGCAATGAAAAAAACTCAAGTGTATGACTGGCATAAACGCTTTTCTGGTGGCCGCGATACGTACGCAGCGGCCGACCAACAACTGCAACAAATGAAGCAATCGCTCAGCGTGTGTGTAATGTTGTGAGGGACGACCGACGTAAAACCATAAAAGAGATAGCAGCAGAGGTCGGAATATCAGTCGGAAGTGTACACAATGTTCTTCACAAGCATCTCAACATGCATTACGTGTCTCAGAAGTTAGTTCCGAAAATGTTGTCGGCAGAACAGAAAGAAACAAGAATGACTCTTGCTGGGAACATGATCAGTATGGCTGATGAAGATGGTGATTTCTTAAACAAAATTATTGCTGGTGATGAAACTTGGTGCTACTTGTACGACCCAGTCCCTAAACGACAGTCATATGAGTGGAAATCGAAAACATCTCCTCGGAAGCAAAAATTTCCTAGGGACACTTCCAAAGGCAAAGTTATGTTGGAAGTTTTCTTTGACTCTCAGGGTCTCATCCACCATGAGTTCATTCCAGAAGGTCGTACTGTAACGAAAGAATTGTACGTAGACATCCTCCGTCGCCTCCGGGACGCAGTGAGAAGGAAACGTGGGTAGAAAACAACTGGTTCCTTATGCATGACAATGCACCTGCTCATCGCGCAATTATTGTAAAGAATTTTCTTGCCAGGCACAACATAACTGCTTTGGATCATCCACCATACTCTCCTGATCTCTCACCACCTGATTACTTTCTGTTTCCCCGTTTGAAAAGTCATCTGAAAGGACGGAGATTCAATGCTGAAGAGGTTATCGCAAACGCGACGAGAGCACTAAGACGGGTTTCACAAAATGGCTTCCAGGCCTGCTTCCAGGAACTCTACACGCGTTGGCAAAAGTGTGTTGTTGCGGAAGGCAACTATTTTGAAGGGAATGTTGTAGAATAGTGTTTAAGGTACGTTGTTTCTATGATACTAGCAAATTCCGGGAACTTTTTGAACCTAGTATGTATAACATTATATGCACCTAAGCTTAATACAAAATTTCGAAATGTATTTTACATACCAAGGACAAATACTGAGTCCCACAAAAATTCCCCAGTTTTCCAAATGTTACAGTTATACAATAAATCACATCCTCATCCGGATGTTGATATTTTCAATATGAATTTCTCTAGATACAGAATTATTTGTTATCATATTTTACATAATATTGTTGTTAGTTAATTTGAAGCTACTTTCACAACTTATTTCAATTTCTCTTTTTTCTTTCTCTTATTTCTATTTTGTTTCAGTTTTTAATAAGTGTATGTTTCCTTTTCCCTGTTTTCAATTACGTGATTAAACAAAAGGACGAAATAATTAAGCAGAAGGACATAATTATTAGTGAGCTTCAAGACAAAATCAAATTGTTAGTGAAACAAGCGGAAATGCCTGCAAAGTCAAAGATTGTCGATGTAATTACTAATAGTAGTGAATTTGACGACTTGGATCAGTGCACGTCAGCAAATAAAGAACAAACTAACAGTATTAAACTTGATAAATTGGAAAGTGTTGCTTCTACGAGTGTGAACTTAAATAATGTATGTACATCTATCGAGTCGGGAAATGAGTTATCTGATAAATAGAGGTTACAAACATGTGAGGTTATACGAAATGACGAATGTAAGATACAAGATAGTTCAGAACAATCTACATCTATTCGGACCAATACAAATTCGTATAGTGATATAGTTAAAGGAGCTCTAGATCGACCTAATACTGATAAAGTTGTTCATAGTCATGTAAGAGATGACGATAATAATTCGGGCAATGAGTGGAAGACTGTTCAACCGAAGAAACGTACAAATTCTCGTGTTCAAATAGTGGGTAATAATAAGTGTAGTGGCATAAAAATAGTACCTAAATGTGTTGATCTACATGTATATAGAATAGATCCTGACATTACCGTAACAGATATAAAGAGAATGTTAATTTCAAAATTTCTAGAAGTAATATGTGAACAATTGTTCGGAAGAAATACAAAACAATATCCTTCCTTTAAGGTCACAATTTATGAGAGTAATTTTAGAAATGCCATGAATCCTTCAATATGGCCGTATGGCGCATGTATCGGCAAGTTTTTTCACATTCGTCAGAGGTTGTCTCCAAAAGAGTGATATTTGACCCGGATTTATTGTTACTTAATATTCGTGGTATTTCTTCAAATAAGATCAACGATATTGAGATTGATTTTATATCTGATGCCAGTAATTTAAAATTCTTATGTTTCACTGAAGTTTGGGTCACTTCAGATTCCATTCAATCATGTAATTTTAATAACTTTACCTTGTCTACTTTTTATTGTCGGAATGAATTTTTACATGGTGGTGTTGCTATTTGGACTAAGCTGGGACTGGGCACATGTGTTATCGATTTAAATGCTTTTTGCATTGACTATTACACTCTTACTACGTCATACTACTTTTGACCAATAAAACGGTACGAAAGGGCATATTTCAACCAATCATGGCTGCTTATCGCACAATTTTATCGCGTCCCTAGCATTTGTTTAATTTTATCGCGTCCCTAGCATTTGTTTCTTTGTTTGCCAACATTTGAAACTGCACAGGTATGGACGTCAAAAAAAAAATATATATATATATATATATATATATATATATATATATATATATATATATATATATATATATATAAAATTACAAACCACTCCAGTCGATGCACAGCAGTTTCAAATATGACTCGCATTGGCATTCAAGAACAAGGATTAATAAAAATCACTGATCATACCTATGCATCTTCTGAAATCCGATTTACAAATAAATGAAGAGCACCATTCGGAAATCCTGAATAAGTTGAATACACCATGAAGGCCTAAATCAACGAGTTCCACTTCTATTACGCACACGTCCAATATAACATCAATTGAACCACCAACCACATTCAAATTTGAAAATTGTACATTCAATATTTATTCCTTTTAACATTATTCATGTTTATTTTTTATGTCATCGTCGTTAATTAAAACTTTTCTAACACTTGTGTATATTAGTTAGGTTATGTTATAGCTTCTGCTATATGATATTATGGATAGTCACGTATCAGAGATTGTTTAATATTAAGATTTATTGAATAGTAATCATTACACTGTCTGTATAAAGAAACTACTGCCATCTAGCATGCATCTAGCGTAATATTTGTAATGTTGAGATGGTACAATAATACATTTGAAGACAGTTGTATTTTCGTAAGTCAATTAATATTTTATTGTATTGGAGTACTTCGTTACTTCTAATCTTTATATACTTTCTTCTAATCGTGTAATAGTCAATTAAATCCCACTCGAGTTTTGATTTTCTCTAGATAAATCAAAACGTCTAGTGAGATTACTGTTGATAAACATATTGAAATTTGTGGTCTAAAATGGTTAATTAATGGTGTTTCTTATATTATTTTGGTCTGTTATAGATCACCTAGTGGTAAACTTAATCTATTCTTCGATGGTATTTACAATGTTTTACATCGCTTATATACACCAACTGTAAATATCATTTTATGTGGAGATTTTAACTTGAATTGTTATAAGCCCTCAAAAGATTTTATTGATTTTAGTAACTTGTTATCTGTCTTTGGCCTTACGCATAGAGTTCAATGGCCTACGCGTGTTTCTAAAAATAGTGCTACTACGATCGATAACATTTTTACCAAGGTTGATGCTAGGGACACCTGCTGTGTCATTGACAATACGTCTTCTGATCATCGTACTATTTTATATGAATTTTATTGTAATGATGTATTTAGAAATAATTCTGTATATCCTAAAATAATTTTTAATTTAACCAATTGTGAGAAATTTTTAAATATGGTGGCAGGAGAGGATTGCATAGATGTCTTCGAACTATCACATTTCTTTGATAAATTTAGTTATTTTTATAATGTATTAATGTATTATTTTAACATATGTTTTCCTGTCAAATTCTGTAAATCTTCTGAATCCTCTAGATACTGGGTTAACAACGATGTTAAATATTCAAGCATGTATCTTAAGAAATTATTTTTTCTATCTAAAGTTTATCCGGAATGTGATATTGTTTATAAAAATGCTAAGCGTAACCATAGAATATTGGTTAACAACACCAAACGACATTACTACAGTAATATGTTGGATAATGCACTGAATAAAGGTAGTATGGCTTGGAAAATAATCAGAAAGGTAACAAATCGTCAAAATATACATGAAAATATTACTCTGAAAATTGATGATGTTATCACGAAAAATCCTCAAGATATAGTTGATAATTTCAACAAATTTTTTAAAGATGCACCAGCACAAGTTATCTCTCATTTAAATGGTTCTAATTTTGAACACAATGCTAGTAATTTTAAGTCTACTGACAAATCCATGTATTTGAGTGAGTTTTCAGAGTCCGAAGTTCATAAAATAATAAAAACTAAACTTAAACGTAAATTCTCATCCGGCCCTGATGATTTTCCTTCTATGTTAATTATTACAGGTAGTGAGTTTATAATTAAACCACTTACATACCTTATTAACATGTCTTTTTGTTCAGGTATATTTCCAAACGAATTTAAAACTTAATAAAGTTATTCCAGTCTTTAAAAAATTTGATAAATTGAAAGTGGAAAATTATAGACCCATTGCAATTGGTAATACTATTTCTAAGGTTTTTGAATATTGCATGCTAGACAGACTGCTCAAGTACCTGGATCATTTTAATATTTTAGTCAATAATCAGCATGGTTTCAGCCCTCAAAGTCCACCAATACTGCAATCTATAGCCTATTCAATGAAATTATGTCTGCTCTTGATAATGGTAAGCCTCCTGTTGGAATTTTTTGCGATCTTAGCAGAGCTTTCGACTGTGTGAATCATAACCTTCTTCTGGCTAAGCTTGAAAGATATGGTATTCGTGGGATAGTTTTAAAATGGTTTGCCTCTTATCTTCAAAACAGATATCAATATGTGGAAATACTACACAAGAATCATAAAATACATAATTTTACACATAAATATAGATCCAAGAATGTACATATTGATGTGGGTGCTCCTCAGGGCTCTGTTCTGGGCCCTATATTGTTTCTTTAATATGTAAACGATTTACCCATGTATGTAAGAAATCATTTTATGTGTATGTATGCTGATGATTCTTCTGTTATTGTAAAAGATGGAGAGGAACCGGATTTAGAGACAACCTGTTGTGACCTGTTAAAAGATCTCAAAACATGGTTTGATAGCAATCTGCTCACTTAAATGTTAATAAGACCGAATATATTTACTTTCACAATTCTCAAAAGAGAAATTTGAAGGACACCAATATTTCTATTTCTAGATCAATACTTATGTAAATGGGAAACTACTAAATTCTTGGGCGTTACATTTGATGATTGTTTGTCTTGGAGACCCCATTGCACAAGTTTAATTTCTAAACTCAATAGCATTTGTTATCAAATCAGAATTTTGAGGACGATAATAAATCACGATGTATTAATGTCTTATTATTTCGCACACGTCGAGTCAAGGCTTTCATATGGTATTTCTTTTTGGGGATCTGGAACCACGCTCAATGATATATTTATTGCTCAAAAGCGTATTGTCAGATGCATAGCAATGTTGACAGTAGGACCTCTTGTAGGGAACATTTTTTACAATATAATATTCTTACTGTTTATGGTTTATCTTTTTTAATGTTTTACTACTAATTTATAAAAATCTGTCTGATTTTCATCAAAATTCTGATTTCCATACCTACGACACTCGTAACAAAAATAGTTTAACTATTCCAGCTCACCATCTTACAAACACTAGTAGAACAATATATGGTCTTTGGTATCAAAATATACAACAGTTTGCCTGATGACATCAAATATACAAAAAATTCTTTGACATTTAGAAATTATATAAAAACGAAATTAATAAAATTGTGTCCCTACAGTCTTGAGGATGCACGCATGGGCCCTTGAAATGAATAATGTTTTTTTTTTTTTTTTTTTTTTTTATATTTGACTTATTTTGCATTAAATTGTAATTGTATATATTAGACCATGTATATGCATATATTATGCCATCGACAATAAAGTTCTATCTATCTATCCATCTATCCATCCATCCATCCTTCCATCCATCCATCCATCCATCTATGCACCTATCTATCTATTTATCTATCTATCTGTCTGTCTGTCTGTCTATCTATCTATCTCTGTCTGTCTCTCTGCCTATCTGTCTGTCTGTCTGTCTGTCTGTCTGTCTGTCTGTCTGTCTGTCTGTCTGTCTGTCTGTCTGTCTGTCTATCTATCTATCTATCTATCTATCTATCTATCTATCTATCTATCTATCTATCTATCTATCTATCTATTATAAATTAATTTGTTAGTCGTGAACGTTGTAATTGGGCTTTGCCTGTTATGTTCAACAATAAATAAGTAAATAAAGAAATAAATAAATAAGTAAATAAATAAATGAATAAATAAATAACTAAATAAATAAATAAATAAATATGTAAATAATTAAATAAATAAATAATTAATAAGTAAATAAATAAGTAAATAAAGAAATAAATAAATAAGGAAGTAAATAAGTAAACAAATAGGTAAATAAGTAAATAAATAAATAAATGAGTAAATAAATGAATAAATAAACGAATAAATGAATAAATAAACGAATAAAAATAACATGAATAAATAAATAAATAAATAAATAAATAAATAAATAAATAAATAAATAAATAAGTATAAACAAATCGCATACAGACGATGGTATTCAACGCCTGCATCACCGTTGGCAAAGATGTGTGTAAGACTTGAGGGATTATTTTGAAGGGTGTTAGCTGTGGGTAAATGTACTTAGTTTCCTTTCGTGCATAATAAAACAATGATTTCTATTTACGCATATTTCAATTTCCCTTACCCATTGCCTCCTGTACCCGGATCAGATTTGGTACTAGCATTGTGAAGCATATTCCAGTGACCTTCAATCGCATATAGTGAATTTCTATTCCTGCAACTTTATTGACTGATAAATATAGTTGGCATGACTTATGAAATGACCCTCAAATTTTTTTTTTGGTTGGTTTATTTTACTACGCTCTATCAACTGCAATAGTTATGTAGCGTCTGAGTGAGATGAAGGTGATAATGGCAGCGAAATGAGTCCAGGGTCCAGCGTTGAAAGATACCCAGCATTTGCTGTTTCGGGCCTCCTCGTTTCACGGTCAGACATCCCAACAATTACTTCACAACGATTGACTCAGAGCACCTTGGTGGTGGTGGTGGTGGTGGTGGTGGTGGTGGTGGTGGTGGTGGTGGTGGTGGAACAGTAATGAGTAGACAGTTTCTGCGAGATGACTTAAGGAAAAGTGAAGTTGTTTCGTATCAGAGTATATGGCACGTGCCGCGCCGTTCGTCTTTTGTGTACCTGACGAGTACAGCAGCGTACATAACGAAGGAACCCCGGTCCTTCGTTTTGTAACTGCAACGCAATGTGTGCAGTTGTGTTATCCTGCTCAAGTATTTAGTACGAGTTGAATATGTTGTCCTGATTCAATCATAATAGCAAAACGTTAAATTCCTCAGAGATAAGAAATGCAATTAAGAAGTATGAGAGTGACATTTTATGTATTAACGAAGACAATATCGTGTGTGATGTATGTAAAATTGAAATAAAACCAGAACGACTCAGACTGTAGAGCAACATTGCAACAGTACATCGCAAAGGAAATGCGTTGAAATGAAATCTGAGGAACCATCTACATCATCTACATCATCATCATCATCATCATCATCATCATTTAGTCGTGCGAGTCTAACGACATGTGCAACATGACGCTCAGCGCAAATATTCCTCTAAAGAAATTGAGTGATCCCCACTTCAGAGGTTTTATTCAGAAATTCTCTCGATACAAAAACTGTTTAAGCGATAGGCGAAGACGATTCAGCTTCGACAACTTACGAGAATATACCGTCATTTACTGCAACGCTGGTAATTGCGTCCATGATGACGAGGACTGAACCTTGCAAGGTATGTACTACAGTACTACAGTACGGTATTTTTCTTTTCCTTCTGACTGTACGGAGATACGGTAGCATGTTGACGTCGTCTGTTTACGTTTAAAACCTGTTCAGCCAATGGTCTGAATAAAAAAAAAAACTGTAACATATAGTAAATGTGCACCTACATTCAACGATAAGTCATCCCGCATCCACTGTCCAGTAATGAGATACCATTTCAATAACATTGTATGAGCATTAAGTTTGATACAAATCAGTTTCTGTATGAACTTATTTTAAATGCGACTCATAGAGACGCTGACGTGGGTATTATTTATTTATTTATTTATTCATTTATTTAATTATTTAATTATTTACTTATTCAGTTATTTATTTATTATTTATTTATTTATTTATTTATTTATTTATTTATTAGTTATTTTAGTTATTTGTTTACTTGTTTACTTGTGTATTTAATTACTTATTTATTCAATTATTTATTTATTATTTATTTATTGATTTATTTATTTATTAGATATTTAATTATTTATTTATTTATTAGTTAATTACTCATTTATTTATTTATTAGATATTTATTTATTTATTCAGTCATTTATTTATTTATTTGTTTAATCTGACAGGATTAAGGCCATAAGGCCTTCTCTTCCATCGTGCCAGATAGCACATATAAATACAAAAAAGAAATACAAACACTGATGAAAATAATACAAATTAAATTAAAGCCCTATAGAGGGTCAACAGGGTCAAAAGAACACTATAGAGCTCTCATGGAGCTAATACGAGGGAAAAAAAAGAAAGAAAAACAGAGATAGCAATATGCTAAATGTGATTGTCCTTCACTCACCTCGTGCCAGTAAAATAAATAGTTCTAACTTTTTTATGTGATAAAACAGGCACATCTTTGCGGTGTATTTTGGAAAGGAGGGGAAATTGCGTTTCGATATGTTTTATTGATTTCCTGTAGGAAAATATTAAATTACAAACTAGGAAACTTTTGGGCGTAGACGTTTTCCCATCAATTCAGTACTATCTCTCTAGCGACATCCGGTTTATAATTTACTTGCTAGAAATACGACAATCGTTAACGCTTTCCAAGCTGCCGAACTATCGGCCCACTTCGCTACCTCATATGCTTGTATAAACATTCGCTGTTATTGAAAATGGAGTGAAAGGAAGATTGTTTGCGCTGTTTGAACGGCTTTGTGATTATATGATTTCCATGAGCTGTTTTTTAAGAGCAGACTTCAGGCCGACGTCCCAACCTTCTGTATTGTCACACATCTGCGTAGGTACAATAGTGACTAAAATTTCAATCCAGAATATGTAAATAAGTATCAAATTATAGACGAGAAAAAAGAAATCAACACGATATTTTAAAATAAAAGAAGTTATCTGTAGTAATTGCAGGAGAGCTGTTACATCTTATTGACTATTTCGTTTATATGACGTCATTCCATTTTCGAGCAATAAAGTGTAATGAAATTTTGAATTCCAACCAATCACAGTCACACATCGCGATAATTTCTGCAGCTCGATTTATCACTATCAATTTATCGCATGGTCGTTCTTTTGTTTGGTCAGTGTCGCCAACTCTTTCCCCGTTAATCGATGAGCATGAATCCATTGTACTAAATAAGGTGCGAAATCCTACTTTCACATCTACATCTTCATCTTCTAACTGCATGACCATTGTATCTAAAGAAAATGACACTCCTTCATAACAAATTTATTTTTCATTAAATTAATGTATTAATCAGCTTATTTCTAATTATATTATAGAACTAGCCGTACCCGTGCGCTCCGCTGCACCTGTTAGAAATAAACATAATTAAAATAGGACGTTTGATCCAGGGAACATTCGTGTTTGATAGAAGGATAAATCGTTTAATATGTTACTTAATTTAAATTGTATTTAAATAATTAAAATGCAGTCATTTTGGTCCAGAGAGCAATCATTTGGTGCAATGACAATTCCTTTAACATGTTTCTTTCTTATTACATGAAACCATAGTTTAATGAAGATTGACATATCATTTAGTTTTAATGTGTATACTTTATACTACTTGCTATATGTTTCAGAAGTTACTCTAATAACATTGTAGAATTATGTCCATCTAGAGAAACTACACTTTCCAATGGTGAAATAATAATTAAACAATTAATTAGCTTCCGATATTACTTCATACAAACAGAAACATTCTCTTAGGCTATGTTTAATAGCTTTCGATTGTTGTTGTCCAAGGCCCCTTATAGACGAAGTCATTTGCTTTTATTTCAGTACAGCGCCTTAGATGGCGTTGTTATTGTAATTCTAAAACTCAATTATCTCATTAAATATCAGCCCTATCAACATTTTGTATAGAATAAAACTTATCGGAAATTATGTTTAAAGAAACTTTTGTTATGTAATATTTTTCACGAAAATCAATAATAAGCGAGATATTTCGATTTATTTAATTCAGGCCACCTTATAACTCCCCTTTTAAATAAAGTATTTTGAATGCCATATAGCCTAAAATCTAAGTTACAACGAACTTAATTTACATTCCAATTTTCATATAAATCGGTTCAGCTATTATTGCGTGAAAAGGTAACAAACTTCCAGACAGAGAGACAAGAAAACAAAATTTTCAAAAAAGCGATTTTCGGTTTCAGGATGGTTAATTATACATGTTAACAGCAATTATTTTTGGAAAATTGAAAATTACCGGAAAAATTTTGGCTACAGATTTATTATTAGTATAGATGTTTAAATTAAATTATGTTTTCAGCAGGTAATGAAAATGTACTTGTTACAATAACAAAAGAAAGGTTTAGTACATGTAATTAACGTTGTTAAACCTGTATTTCGCTTTTCCCAATTGGTATTACTGAATAACATACAATTTCTTTATTGCAGTAAGCGATATTCATCTATTACAACTTCACATTCTCTGAATAGGTTAAGTATTCATAAATATACAATTATTAACATTCTGTGAGCGAATTATAGGGATATGTTATTTACATTTTTATTTTATTCCTTCACGAAATAGTCCTAATTATTCAACGAATAAAATTAAGTAACTTGCAAAACCGAATTACTTACGTACATGATAATCTATATATATAATTTGAACTGGTAATGGAAATTACGGGAAAACGGCTGAACGGATTTTAATAAATGGCCCCTCATTTTGAAGCTTGGAACCAAAAGTTTTTCGGAAAAGTAGTAGTTTTCAGTGAAATGTCAATTTTCCTACAAAATGTTCCTATTTTCCAAAATCCATCTGTTGTCAGTTTTGAAAACTAATTTTATCGAAACACGGCCGACTTGATTGACTTTCAGAACAAAACACACACTACAATAAACAATAGGCTATTACACGAAGGCCATGACCTGCAGGATTGCCGACATATTTAGAGCTCAATTCAATTTGTTATTAAAAACTGATTCTGTAGTGTATAATAATTTTCTGAGTATAACTGTGTATTGGATATTCAAATCGACAAAACTTGAGGTGGTTTGATGACATTATTATCATTAGAAATTAAATATTATTATAGTTAATATCATTATGCATCTGTTTTTCATTAATTGTACATAATATTGATGCTATATTGATGACATGAAAGTAAACGTTTTGAGGTCATGTAAGTAAATGTAGAGAATATCTTAATTTAGATCTTCATTTCTATAATTTACTGAGTGGCTGCTATAGGCCTATATACGAGTAACTACAAAACTTAAGTAAGATAATAATATTGTTATTAGAAATCAAATATTTTTATACTTATTAGTCCAGTGGGGTTGGGTCTTTTTCATATACTTAATGGCGGTGTAGTGTAGATCTTGATATGTGTCATTGCCTTCAGTATTGGCTCGAGAGAGCGCAAAAATTTCAGTTCCTAAGGAAAGATAAAAAGGTATTACTTACTGATAAAATAAGAGGCCTAGAAAATTTTGTAGTCTCCAGGTCATTTCAGCAAGATCTCTTAGAAGAATAAAATGATTTTACGCTCTACATTTCAAGTTCTACATGCAGCAGCTATACGAAAATGCTATTGTTCGAAAGCTTAGCAAACCTGACATTTTTTTAACTTTTGCCTACAATCCACAATGACCCGAAATAGCTACTGCTATCGTCCTGACATTGATACTTGCGCTTTCGCGTTGAAGCTCAAAAACTGAAGTTGGATAGGTTCAAGAAATAGTATTTGGCCTAAAAAAATCCATTCAGAGGGAGTATGTTTCATTATTATGGAAGCAAATAACTATCAAAAAGAGAAGTATTCTTCATTGAAAATAAATCTGAAAAATGTTTATTTGAACGTCTAACGAACTTAGTTTGCAGCAGTATTTGCTGCACAAGCCACTGGTAAATATTATAAAGCACAGGATTAATACATTATTATCACAGTCTAGTATATACAGTCACGAAGCTCAATACGTAGTAAATATGCATCCATAGATAGTTGCTAACCACTAGGATCTCTAATACCGCCTCATTACAGACAATGCGAAATAGTACCGGCACAGTCTATTGTTCCTAGCACCCTCACAACTCAAGCTTCGTGATTGTATATACTAGACTATGTTATTATGATACCTTGTAATAAGTTCAAAAACAAACACTTATCTATCACGGCATACTAAATATTATTTCCGACTACTAAGAGCGGAAATAAGAAACAACAATACTTAACCTCAAAAGTAAGATAAGCTGAAATGTTACATTAACAAAATAAAACAGGAACGGTTTTTACAAACATTTATTTCGCACTTGAAGTTACACTTACTGAAAACGCAAATTTCAAAGTTAAATTTTGTTATCATTTCTTGATTTTCTATAATTGACACTGAAGTATTGTACGCAGATAAGACGCTTCCTTACAAAGCGTATCACAGTCTATTATATACAATCACGAAGCTTTAGGTGATGAGAGTACTAGGAACAATAGACTGTGCGGTACTATTTCGCATTGTCTGTGATGAGGCGATAGTAGCGTTCCTAGTGGTTAGCAACTACATATGGATGAATATTTCCTACGTAATGAGCTTCGTGACTGTATATACTAGACTATGTTATCAACTTAAAACCAAGATACAGACAAGTAACTTTTCGAGCTGGGTCGTCTACCACAGATCATTTATGTTCTACCGATCTAATTTTTACCTTTCAAATTATAAGTTGATAATTGCTTTCCCGTGTTTTCTTATGGTTGCCTTTCTAGATAATCTAGATTATACAGAGGTTCTATTAGAAGTTTAAGGATACCTCTCCTAAAGGGATGTTTCACTCCTGTCTTTATGTGAAATTCCCTGATGTTTATAAAAGAAAGTATTTTTACTGCTAACCCAATCTCTCTATCTTTCAAACTGTAGATTATATAATAAATTTTCTGCTACGAAAATCTATTGATAAATTACATTTTTTGGAGAAAAATTTAATTACTCCAGAATGAATGTACACTATCACCTTTACTTTCTAACTTTGCCCTAGAGTATGCCATTAGGAAAGTCCAGGATAACAGTGAGGGTTTGGAATTGAACGGGTTACATCAGCTGCTTGTCTATGCGGATGTCGTCAATATGTTAGGAGAAAATCCACAAACGATTATAGAAAACACGGGAATTTTACTTGAAGCAAGTAAAGAAATAGGTTTGGAAGAAAATCCCGAAAAGACAAAGTATATGATTATGTCTCGTGACCAGAATATTGTACGAAATGGAAATATAAAAATTGGAAATTTATCCTTTGAAGAGGTGGAAAAATTCAAATACCGGGGAGCAATAATAACAAATATAAATGATACTTGGGAGGAAATTCAACACAGAATAAATATGGGAAATGCCTATTATTATTCGGTTGAGAAACTTTCATCATCTAGTCTGCTGTCAAAAAATCTAAAAGTTAGAATTTATAAAACAGTTATATTACTGGTTGTTCTTTATGGTTGTGAAACTTGGACTCTCACTTTGAGAGAGAAACGTAGGTTAGGGATGTTTGAGAATAAGGTGCTTAGGAAAATATTTGGGGCTAAGAGGGATGAAGTTACAGGAGTATGGAGAAAGTTACACAACGCAGAACTTCACGCATTGTATTCTTCACCTGACATAATAGGAACATTAAATCCAGACGTTTGAGATGGACAGGACATGTAGCACGTATGGGCGAATCCAGAAATGCATATAGAGTGTTAGCTGGGAAGCCGGAGGGAAAAAGACTTTGGGGAGGCCGAGACGTAGATGGGAGGATAATATTAAAATGGATTTTAGGGAGATGGGATATGATGATAGAGACTAAATTGATCTTGCTCAGGATAGGGACCAATGGCGGGCATATGTGAGGGCGGCAATGAACCTTCGGGTTCCTTAAAAGCCAGTAAGTAAGTAAGTAAGTAAGTAAGTAAGTAAGTAAGTAAGTAAGTAAGTAAGTAAGTAAGTAAGAATGAATGTACTTAGGTCAATTAATTTAGGGATAGAGTTAGAAATATCTGAAAGACTCCCTGTGCAAATATTATTTTTTCTTAAAAAAAAAGTGTGACACCTCGTTAACTCATTAAAATCCAGATTTTTTCTTTATTGCCTTTAGCAAAATTTTTAATTTTCTAAAATTCTCTTGAGTTTGAAATTCGCAGCAAATTGACCCGGGACCGCCACTGGCACTTACACCATAACACTGGGAGTTGTTAATACTGGTCAATCAGCTTATTCCATCCATATGGAGTTTGCTACAGGTGTGGAAAGTTAGATTTCTTCCTTGAAAAAAAAAAATGGGTCCAAATTCAGGAGAGTGAACGTGAAGTGGCAGATTATTGGGATGTGAAAGAATGACTTGAGATAATATCTAACTCTATCCCAAAATTCATTTATCTAAATATATCCATTGTGGAGTAATTAACTTTTTTTCTACAAAAAAATGTAATTTTCAATAAGTTTTCATAATAGAAAAATTGTTATACAATTCACAGTTTCAAAGATTGTGAGATTGGGTTTGCGGTAAAAAAATCTTCATTTTTCATAGGTATTTGCTCCCTTTATAAACATCGGGAGATTTCAAATAAGTGTGACAAGTGAAACATCAAGAGTGTCCTTGAGGGTTAGGTACAACTTACAGCTGTAAAATTTTGGAAATATTAAACATTTTTTTCCTACATTACTGTATCATGTACAATAATGAAAATTAGTATTTGTAAAACACTGTCCTTCTGCTATACCAATATATATATATATATATATATATTTTACGATAAAAAATTATTTGTATTTTTTTTTTCGAAATTCAGTATCGATTATTCTCGGATATGCAATCGAAAGAGAAATAGCGAAAAGTCACGGAGGCTGGAAATCCAATACTGTCGCAGAAGGTTATGTTCTGTTACTATAATAATTAGCGTTAATTGTAAATAATATTCAAATAAATTCAATTTGTCATCTCGTTTTGCAATGTCGAATTCAATAATCAAGGTTATATCAAGTTTAACGGGATTACATCAAGGTCAATGACATTATTGTTCCTCGGAAAAAATCAATACTTTCGCGTCTGCGCACATCTCACAATTCACGACCTAGAACAAGGTCACTTCCGATCTTGTCAGATACAAATAAAATGTATACATCTGAATACCGGTAATTTCATGTTAGAAATATGGTCGAGCATAAATAGTCCTATGAAACTCGCCTATAATGGTAATTAAGACGCTCGTATGAATATTATGAAACTCGCTTGCGCTCGTTTCATAAATATCCATACTTGCGTCTTAATTACTATCATTATAGGCTCGTTGCATAATGTACTATTTTCATATAGCAGAAGGATAGTGTTTTACACATACTAATTTTCATTATTACACGAGATACAGTAAATATGCTCTCCTGGGTCCGTCTCAAAGAGCGAAGAACTATTCACTCTCTCACTTTACTCTTCAGTATTCTTCAAACCTCTAACCCTAGCTACCTAGCTTCTGGTTTTCAACATTTGTCCTCTTATGACGAAATAGATACTCGATCACAACACCACATCACACTCTCCATTCCTAAACACAGAACATCCTTCTACTCTTCATCTTTCACCGTCTCTGCAGCTCATCTCTGGAACTCTCTACCACAACATGTCAGAGACTGTCTGACATTGTCTAGTTTCAAAAATTAATTGAAATTGCACTTTTTGAATTAGATTCCTTTCAGTTATAAGCCCTTTTCTTTGCCATAGTTTTGTGTTCTCTTTATCAGCCAATGAATTTATCATCATAGCCTTTTTATCGTGAATTTTATTTAATTTTCATATTTCTTTTCTTTTTTATTATTACTTTATTACATTCCATTTTGATATATTGTTCCTTATGTTTTTCCATATTAACCATTTGTACTAAATGAGTTGCTTCCATTATATTCCAATGTATTTTACTTTGTTTTTTTTTTCTATTGTGGCAGCGATGTCAGACAGGGACTAAACGGAGCGGAGCGCTCCACTAGACTGGTTGCGTGCTCCGGTGATTCCACAGACATAAGCAAGTTCAAGCTCCGATCTAGCTCCACAACCGGTATTGGAGCTTACAACTCTGACACTACTGTATTATGGTATTATTTTCATGTTGTTTAGTGTTGATTTTATTATGCTATTATTATTGTTATTTTTTTTTTGTAATATGTTAGTATTCTGTTCTTTAACTTTTTGTTAAATTTTAACTGCTTGTATACTTTGTGACCTGGTAGAGTGTAAGAGAAGGCCCTATGGCCTTAACTCTGCCAGTATAAATAAACAAATAAATAAATAAATAAATAAATAATAATAATAATAATAATAATAATAATAATAATTATTATTATTATTATTATTATTATTATTATTATTATTACAGTAATGGAGGAAATAAATGTTGAATATTTCCAAAAAATTTTACTGCTGTAAGCTGTACCTGTAACTTCTGTTAAAACCTGTAATGTGTATTGTATTATATTGTATTGTATTGTTTTGTATCGTATTTATTAACATTCCATGATATTCATATATGCTTACAGCTAGATTATGGAACAAGTCAAAAAACTTAATACTATTATAAAATTCAATTTATAGTCACAGTCTAGAAGAAATATATACAGACGAGATTTACAATATAGTCTACTAGTACAACACAAAGTTTTAGTATCAATTTCATGAAGTGTTATTGAATGTCATGGAGAAATTAGGTACTTCTTTAATTTGGCCCTAAATAATTTTATGTTCTGAGTTTCATTTTTTATATCGATAGGGAGGCTATTAAAATTTTTACTGCCATATAACACACTCCTTTTTGATAGCACGATAGACTTGCCGATGGAGTATGAAAGTCATTTTTTTGACGTGTATTTATGCTATGAACTGTTGAATTAGTTAAAAAGTTTTCACGATTACATACGAAGAAGATTATTAATGAAAAGATATACTGACAAGCCATGGGCATTATTTGTAGTTTTTTGAAAATAGCCCTACACTATTCCCTAGATTTGGCACCTTCTATTACTCTAATTACTCTTTTTTGTAATAGAAATATATTGTTACTATCTGTGGAATTTCCCCAGAATATTATTCCAAAACTCATTACCGAGTGGAAGTAGGCAAAGTATATTGTTTTTAAGGTATTGATATTTACTATCTTTTGCATAGATCTAATAGCAACACAAACTGAATTTAGTTTGGGGATAATTTCTTTAATATGATTTTTCCAATTTAACACATTATCGATTTTTAAGCCAAAAAATTTGGTTGTTGTTGTTTCTAATAGGGATCTATTATTAATTATTGCGCTAGAAAATTTCGACGTTGAATATGGACAGGATTTAAATTGAATTATGTTAGTTTTGTTACAATTTAATACTAATTTACTGACTGAGAACCAGTCACATATTTTGAAGAGAATTTCCTCTGTTGAAGATTGGAATGTGTTGGAGTTATTGGCTGTAATTATTATACTTGTGTCATCTGCAAATAATATGGGATGACCTACACCTTTTATTAGGGGGGGCAAGATCATTTATAAACACTAGAAAAAGTAGGGGACCTAATATTGATCCTTGAGGAATTCCATTATTAATATATGTAGAAATTCTGGCAGCGATATGGACGTACCCAGAGCTATAGAGCTGAAGAAGAGTGAAAATAATGTTAAATATGTTGCGGAATTTACTTTTACAACTCATTTCTCTTAAATAAATTACAGCTTTGGTATTTACATTGAATACATTAAATATAGAGGAATGTAATTTCGTCTGGAATGTATTTTGTAATAACGCACACATACACTGGCGGTAAACCGGCAGTTTTTATATTCTAAGAGAGTGTTTGCAGGACGTGTAAAGCATACCGCATAGTCTGGTAATACTCTTGAAGCCCCCCACTTTTTCTTTTTCTTTTTTTTTTTTTCAGGTCTTGGTTGACAAACTCCCCGACACTCCTCTACGAATAAGTAATAACTCTTCATCAAAGCCGCTGCATGTTGCTAAGCTGGGAAAGAGAAAGTTGAGAGAGTTTTAATTAGCAGTTTGCAGCAGTACATCCAAGTTTTTCCATAACTCTTCTACGTTGATGTGTTCATAGCTAATCCAAGCCTCTCGCCTGACTGATGTGCTCAAGTCGGGGGAAATCCCACATTCCGTTCCATCCAGTATGCGGACTTCTGTTTCTTTTATTCTTAACCCAAATAAGGCAACATTATGAAAGATCACAGAATTTACTCTAATGTATCCCATCTTGGTTAATGTGTTGTTTTGTTTATTGTAATTGCGAGGAATTTCGTAGAAATATTATACTTCCTCTCAATTCACATACACACTTCATTATTTCTCTTCTTATTCCTTTCCGACACATTTCTTCACTTTCTCTTCCATCACTTTTCATAACCTCCCTCTTTTCATGTTCCTTCTCTTAGCATTATCTCTCTTCTTAGTCTAAATTCTGTTCCCTTTCTTTGCTTCCTAGATCACCGTCCTTCGCAAGTCTTTCGTGGCTCCGACTTAAAGAACGCAGAACTTTACACTCATCTTTACTCTATCGAATTCTGCACACCTCAACACCAAATTACCTTTCGTCTCGTTTCTCTTATTTATACACTAACCACGACGCAAATACCAGATCACTTATCTGTGGCACGCTAAGTATACCTCTTCATAGAACATCTTGTTATTCATCATCTTTTACAGTATCCACCTCGCGTCAATGGAATTCCTTGTCACAAAGTATTAGGGGCTGCAAGACAATAAACACCTTTAAGAACAGCTTAAAAGATAACCTTATTAGCATTTCACTTCAATCTTACTGATTTAAACTATCGCTGACTACATTGTTACTTCATTCTTTAGACATCATCCTGATTGTGCTGTATTTTCAAAATTGTCTCATAATAATCTCTTTCTATTATCTAATATTATTTGAAGTATATCAACATTCTATGTATTTTAGTTTAATTCTTCTACACAGTTTATTTCAGTGTTCAATTAATAGTTCATAGTATTTTGTTGTTTAATTCGTATATAACTCTTGTATACATGTAACTCTCACTTAATCAAATTGTTGAATTCTTTGTAAGTTCATGCATATGTATATACACTTTTTGCTGGTTGAGTGGAAGAGAAGGCCTTACGGCCTTAACTCTGCCAGCTAAAATAAATTATTATTATTATTATTATTATTATTATTATTATTATTATTATTATTATTATTATTATTATTATTATTATTATTATTATTATTATTATTATATACCTCAGATAGGTCGGCATTATAGGCTTTGACGTTAACAACTTTTATCAGGTTTACTACGCTGCCATCTAGTTGTTACATAAGGAGTAACGTCATAATTCCCATTTGAATTGCATTAGCAACTGTACTGCCATCTCGTGTTCGTTTACGGCGGATGGGTGGCGATCCTGGCGGTTGTTCTCTTCAAAGTGTAAACGATTTTAACATAGCGATTACCTATCTGTTACATATATGATCTAGGCTTTGCTTTCTCTTCTTGACCCTTGACTTCATTTCTCTTCTGATAACTGTCCACAATAACACTTCCTGAATCATCTTCTCTTCTCGTTAGTTATTTTATCTCTTATCTCTCTCTTAAACTAATTTTTATTCCTTCTTCTCAACGTCTTTCCGTTCATAAATTCTTCCTCCTTTTCTCAATAATGTTCTTTTCATTTTATTCTTCCCATCTTGATCTCACGTATTTCTTCTTCTCCTTCTTCCTCTTCCTTATTACTCGTACATTGCTCTTTCTTCGTTTAGACCAGGGGCGCCCAAACTTTCTAACATGAAGGGCCAATAATTGCTCTAGGAATTGACCTCGGGCCACATTACAGTGCACTTAATATTCAAGAAACACACGTAAAATTTTTTGTTAATATTACGACAAAACAGGCTATAATTAAATTAATTAAATAAGTTTATAAAATTTGGATTACTTAATATTGAAAAATACTTAAATAAAAGGAGAAAATTAACAAACGATTAGAGAAAACACGGAAATGTTACTTGAAGCAAGTAAAGAGATAGGTTTGGAAGTAAATCCCGAAAAGACCAAGTATATGATTATGTATCGTAACCAGAATATTGTACGAAATGGAAATATAAACATTGGAAATTTATCTTTTGAAGAGGTGGAAAAATTCAAATACCTGGGAGCAACAGTAACAAATATAAATTATAGTCGAGAGGAAATTAAGCATAGAATAAATATGAGAAATGCTTGGTATTATTAGGTTGAGAAGATTTTATCATCCAGTCTGCTGTCAAAAAATCTGAAAGTTAGAATTTATAAAACAGTTATATTACCGGTTGTTCTTCATGGTTGTGAAACTTGGACTCTCACTTTGAGAGGGGAATATTGGTTAAGGATATTTGAGAATAAGGTGCTTAGAAAAATATTTGGGGCTAAGAGGGATGAAGTTACAGGAGAATGGAGAAAGTTACACAACACAGAACTGCACGCATTGTATTCTTCACCTGGCATAATTAGAAACATTAAATCCAGACGTTTGATATGGGCTGGGCATGTAGCACGTATGGAGAATTCAGAAATGCATATAAAGTGTTAGTTGGAAGGTCGGAGAGAAAAAGACCTTTGGGGAGGCCGAGACGTAGATGGGAGGATAATATTGAAATGGATTTGAGGGAGGTGGAATATGATGATAGAGACTGGATTAATTTTTCTCAGGATAGGGACCAATGGCGGGCTTATGTGAGGTCGGCAATGAACCTCCGGGTTCCTTAAAAGCCAGTAAGTAAGTATTTAAATAAAAAGGCATGCATAATTACTCACGAATAATAATTGCGGAACTGGTAAGATAATAAATTGTCGATATTCGGTTTCTGTTTTGTGGTGCCCAGAAGTAACAGGTCTTGGAGATGCTTGTCATTTAAACTTGATCTTAATTTTGATTTCTTTTTTTTTTTTAGTAGGTTATTTTACGACACTTTATCAAAATCTTAGGTTATTTAGCGTCTGAATGAGATGAAGGTGATAATGCCGGTGAAATGGGTCCGGGGTCCAGCACCTAAAGTTACCCAGCATTTTCTATTGGGTTGAGAGAAAACCCCGGAAAAACCTCAACCAGGTAACTTTCCCCGACCGGGAATCGAACCCGGGCCACCTAGTTTCACGACCAGACGCGCTAGCCGAATTCTTTGTCAAGATATAGGAAGTATACACAAATAATTATTGTTACAGAGAGAAGTGATATGCTTCAAAATGTCAGAAATACCTTCATTGTTGTCATGTACAATATTTTTACTGCGCATTAAACTCTTAATCGTATTCAAATATTTTAACCACCTAAAATATTTGTTAATATATTGTAGTTCAAAGGTCGAATTGTGTTAATACAGCAAAAGATGTAACCGACACCTAATCAGCGAACATGAAAAATACATGGTCTTCCATTAAAACATAATGTGTTGTAAGACTTACATGCTCTAAAGTTTATTTGTCATTATAGATAACTTTCGTGTTTCGCTAATTATGATTTGTATAAATGTTTTACAAAATAAATATACCAAGCAATTCAAGAATGTCTGTATAATAATTCTGCACGTATCTTGTAACTGTATATTGTTATGAAATTGAACTCTTTACCAATTACAACATTATATAACAGTTATTTGTGATACAAGTTAGTAAAGGTTATCTTATGGCACGAGTGTAAATTCTGTGAAATAACAGCCAAAAATATAATTTTACGAACACATATCGTACAATGTTTTTTTTCTACGATAGCACTAATTTACATTAAATAAATATTTAAACTTGGAGATGTTATAAGATCACGATTTCACGGCCCTCTAAACTCAAAACCATTAAGAAATTAATATCCACGGAATAACATTCCGTTTTATTCATGATCGTGATGGCCATCTAAAGCAGATATAATCAACAATGATATATATCTGTTTAGCGGTAATTTAGAGAACATTACAAATAATTTGTAGAATGTCCGACTCTCACGTATTAGAAATGAAAAATGAAATAGTCTATTATTATAAGTAAGTTATTTATTTTAACACAGCATTCTGGACACGTTTCCGAACTCAAAACCATTAGGAACTTATTAAACTGATGAAATTGAAGTTACTTTATAATTTTGAAACAATGCAAGCAATGGGTGCTATACACTTAACTTCAGAATAATACGGACTGAAAAAGAAGTAGGCTATGTAATAAAATGTATTTAAAAATAGGCTTAAGGACTTTACTAATGGACGGTAGTATACAGACGTGGACAAATTATTAACAAAATTGACGATTTTTATGATAATTCTGTTTACAAAATTTGACTTTTCAATTTAAAGTACAGTTGACAATTTTGCATAATTCCATCATTACAGTAGACAGAAATATGAAAAATTTCAACTGTAGTTAAAATTGAAGAGTCAAGTTTTGTAAAAATATATAATAAAAATCTTCAATTTAGCTAATAATTTATAAATTAGCAAAAATGTCAACTGCATTGAAGAGCCAAATTTTGTAAAAATATAAAACAAAAATCTTCAGTTTTGCTAATAATTTGGAAATATCCAAAATGTCAACTGTAGTCCAAATTGAAGAATCAAATTTTGTAAAAATATACAATAAAAACCTTCAGTTTTGCTAATAATTTGTAAATATGCAAAAATATCAAATGTAGTCCAAATTGAAGAGTTAAATTTTGGAAAATATACAATACAAATCTTCAATTTGGCTAATTATTTGGAAATACACAAAAATGTCAACTGTAGTCTAAATTGAAGAATCATATTTTGTAAAAATATATAATAAAAATCTTCAATTTTGCTAATAATTTGTCCACGTCTGTATTATACACACTATTTAAAAGGAGTAATTGATATTTTGTTATTGAAGTATTGTATCAGTGAAGAAGTGTGTTGTGTCAGTGAAGTGCGTTGTGTCAGTGAAGTGTGTTGTGCAAGTGAAGTGTGTTTCTGTCAGTAAAGCTTTATAGTTTGTAGTGGCAGTGCAAAGTATTTGAACTGTGAAATGCTTTCAAGTGTCTGTGAAATCAGTATAGAATCAGTGAAATGTGTCGTAGTTCCAGTGCAGTGAGTGAGTTGTCAGCGAAATGAGTGTAGTGCTAAAAGGTACTTGTGCAGGTATGAACATATCATACTCGTGGGATTCAGTTCGAACTTAGGGTTAAGATACAAATTAGATTTACTTTAAATGTTATTTTAAGTGATCGTGCTTCATTTAATTTAGGATGCTCCCTGTTATTATTATTATTATTATTATTATTATTATTATTATTATTATTATTATTATTATTATTACTTACTTACTTACAAATGGCTTTTAAGGAACCCGAAGGTTCATTGCAGCCCTCACATAAGCCCGCCATCGGTCCCTATCCTGTGCAAGATTAATCCAGTCTCTATCATCATACTCCACCTCCCTCAAATCCATTTTAATATTATCCTCCCATCTACGTCTCGGCCTCCCTAAAGGTCTTTTTCCCTCCGGTCTCCCAACTAACACTCTATATGCATTTCTGGATTCGCCCATACGTGCTACATGCCCTGCCCATCTCAAACGTCTGGACTTAATGTTCCTAATTATTATTATTATTATTATTATTATTATTATTATTATTATTATTATTATTATTAATTTATTATTAATTGTGTTTATTATTAATTGTCATTATTGAGTGTAATTAGTTACCACTGCCACCCATTTGCAGTGTGAATAAATACATACACAAATGTAAATATGAATATTAAATTTGTTAGTTATTTGTGTTAAGTGTAATATTTACGTCATGTAAGATCAACATAATACATTAATTTCTTACTGAATGCAGTTTGTACATTGAATATTCCATTTTTTTTGTAGTGCGTAAAGCCATTTCTTATTTTTGTGCGAGATCGTGCGTATTTGCTTGGTTTCCGCACAAAACCAATCCGCGGAAAGTCTAAAATTCCACATTCAGTATTCCCAACCTAACAAACATAACAATTTCCCTCTTCTTACCGCTTAAGTAACATATTGATTTTTACTGCTTTAGGCTTTTAACATATTATTTTTAGAGACGTTCAGTATAGTAATAATTATAAATTGGAAACTTACCACTGCAATTTCACCTAAATTGCACTGTTAATTATTGTTTTTAAATATTTGCAAAAATTAAGTAAACTCTACAACTCCACTAAAGTTACTGTATTCGTGATGCAAGTAACATTAAGGAAGCCGTGAAAAAATCAACAAGATTCCGGAATCATCATAGACTGGGGGGAAAAAAAGACAGACGTATATCACTTCCTGCTGGAGTATAGTAAACACAGAAAACATTTTAAAGCAACAATGTAGAAGATAGATATTTTTGTTTTGCAAATTTGCCGTCATTGAACAGAAACCAAGATGGAAATTTCGTTGCAACTAATTAGAAATTCCTCTTTCAGGTATGTAATAAACGATCTTCGCACAAAGTAATATACTATACACGAGCGGTAGGTTTTCTGTCAATTCTCGGAAATTAAAAAAGCTCAACTACGTTTCGCTTTTTCAAACTTTTCCTCGAACATGAAAACTTCAACATACCGCCCTTGTAACGCATATTACTATTCCCGCACTAGTGTTTTAAATGCTCACTTTACGGCCTGGAAACAGTAGGCAAATAAAATAAAACTTTACACACTATCGTGGGAAAAAATATTTATTTTAATTGTAATTAATGTAGCTAATGTATACTCTTTGTACCTATGGCACGAGTGAATGATTAGCTGCGGAAATTTTCACGAGTGTTTATAATGAATATTATACACGTGTTACATACTACGTGTTATGCTATCCTAGCATTAAAATATGAAAAAAAAATTATAAATTTACAAAATGTAATGTTATGACCGTTCCAATGCAATGTTATTTTGTTGTAGTTTTGAAGGTTTTTCTTACAGGTACGCTGTATAAAATTCTGTTGTGAATGCGGTGATGACGTCATGCAATAATAGTAGCTATACTCTTTTCGATGTAAGAAAAATCCTAATGTAAACACAAGCACGTGGCTGTCATACCCGTGATTGGTTCACAGTCGAAACACTCACATGACGCAGGAAAATATAGTTCGTATTTGGAAACTATCATCTTGTATTATTTGAAAATAAAAAATTGAATTCTAGTTGTTAAATACAATGAAACACATAACTTCACTCATATGTAAAACGATATGTAAAAGAAAAGCTCCTTTTATATTTTGTTATGTACTATGAACGCGGATGAATACCAACAGTAATATCGAAGTAGTCTGTTCTTGTAACAAGCTGGCGTCACTTGAGCTCGTAGTTGTTCACGTAAGCACGTGGTACTGAAGTATGGCTTCTGCATCCTCGGTGTGTGTGGTTATTAAACATAAGAGTAGAAACCCTCTCAAAAACAGAAAAAAACAAATAGTCTTAAATATATATAATAAGTGAGGTTTAATTACAGTAATCATAAAGTAAATGTTTCCTAAGCAAATGAATGCATAGTAGTGAGGTTAGGCCTACTTGACGAGTAACGGGAAATGTTTAACATGAAACAGAATGTACAACAGTAGGCGGGAACACGTACTGAGAATCTATGGCGCCAAACAGCGGCCAATGAAGCCTCATTTCAGTCACGTGCTATTGTTTATATTAGGATTTTTATTACAGCGAAAAGATTATAGGTAACCATTTCTGGTATCAGTGCCAGAATTATGCCAATTGTGCAGGATTTATAGCATACAACAAGCATGTTTTAATGCTTGGATTGCATAAATATATTTTACAAACTGGTTTTGAGAAAATACTTCTATATTACCAAATCATCCAACAAAGTTTTAAAAGTGATTATTTTCTTTTAAATAACCATGTATAACATTACATAAACTACCAGTTAATTAAGAGAATTACAGTAGTTCTGTTGTGTTCATATCTGAAAAGAACTATACAAATGCATCATATTTATTCCAACGTTCCAGATAGGAAGATACATCTCTGCATAAATATTTTACACGTAAGAAAGGCGTTCGTATGTGTGTCACTTTACTTTTTGATAACTGAAGGAATCTCTGAGGAGAATAGAGTAAGACAGTTCAATGCGTGGAGGAGAGATATGGTCAAGAAGAAAACCCCCTAAAACTAATTTAAATGCGCAGCATCGTAATTCATAAATATTCCGGAGACTGTCTCCACTCGCTCTATGCCATTTTCTTTTCTTCACTTCTGCTTACTGCCAACACCTCCTCCCCCCCCCCCATACTTTCTCTGCACCTTGTCACTAAACCATTTTCAAAGTTCCTCATCTGAAAACTTTTCTGCGAGAACTTTAGGAAGAAAAATGGAAGCAAACTTCAGAAACTCTACAGTGTGAATGTTTTTAGAGAATTTTAATCCTAAACGAACGTGTTTAACAATTCAGATAAGATAATTTATTGTATATTTCAGTATTTAGTTCTAGTTAGGAGCATTTTCTATCTTCGTATCATTCTGTCACATTGTTTAATGATCTACATTATCCATGAAATTAAGTCATTAAGAAGAAGATGATATGGTTTTAGTTTCAACATTCGGAGGCATTGCAACCAAGGAAAACACGTAAATAACTCGTCTAGTAGCTTCCCACCAAAAGAGGCCGATGGATAAACAGCCATTCCGAGCAAATTGGAAAGTGGAATGAAATAGTACATTATGCAACGAGCCTATAATGATAGTAATTAAGAAGCGAGTATGGATGTTTATGAAACGAGCGCAAGCGAGTTTCATAATTTTCATACGAGCTTCTTAATTACCATTATAGGCGAGTTTCATACGACTTTTTATGCTCGACCATATTTCTAACTTGAAATTATTCAGATGTATACATTTTATTTGTATCTGACAACATCGGAAGTGACCTTGTTCTAGGTCGTGAATTGTGAGATGTGCGCAGGCGCGAAAGTATTGATTTATTTCCGAGGAACAATAATGTTATTGACCTTGATGTAATCCCGTTAAACTTGATATAACCTTGATTATTGAATTCGACATTGAAAAACGAGATGACAAATTGAATTTATTTGAATATTATTTACAATTAACGCTAATTATTATAGTAACAGAACATAACCTTCTGCGACAGTATTGGATTTCCAGCTTCCGTGACTTTTCGCTAATTCTCTTTCGATTGCATATCCGAGAATAATCGATACTTGCGGTTTTATAACGGTACAAAGCTGACTTGTCATTGGCTGAACACCTGTAAGCTGAGTTGTCATTGGCTGAACACCTGTACTTTAATGAGTAGGTGTACTTTAATGACATGCATTAAAGGACTGCTACCAGGTGTATAATTACTTCATTTCGGCATGGTCAAGCATAAAAATATAAAAAAAAACGTTTGTTATTATTATAAGACATAGATAAGACTCTAAATTTAAATATTCTAATTTTTTATAGAATTATTAATTTATCCTACAGAATAATATCTCCGGCACTGGGGATCGAACTCGGGTTCTCCTCAAATATTAATTGTCAATATTACAGATATTATTCTGGAGGACAAATTAATAATTCTATAATATTCTCATAGCTGCAGTGCATATATCTGTACAGATTACTGTGCACTTAACTGCGGAATCCCGGCCAAACAAATCATTCAACTGAGTGCGCTCCTAATATAATGGCAGTTGACATTGGACATATACGTCAACATATATGCCTAACTTTGAGTGAGGCCACAAAGAGAAATATCGAAGGAGGAGGGTTCGGTCCGGTGCTCTGGATTGAATTCGGCGTAGCTCAGTGGTCAGAGCGCTTGGTACGTAGAATCAAGGACCCGGGTTCGATCCCCGGCGCCGGAGCGAATTTTTTTCCTCAAATATTAATTCTATTGTTTTATTTTCAAAAGTAAAATATTTTACAAACTTTATGGGCATTAAATCTAAGTGGTCTTGGCTGGCTAATAGGTATTTTTTTGTTTCCCTAAAGTTAGCAGCACTTACTCATAGAGAGATCAGATGTTAATGTTTGTTTTTCAAGGAGCTATTGTTGAAGAAATACTTTGAGAGTTTGCACTGTTAATTCCAGCCATCCAGGTTGAAGAAATTTTTTACTCTGCAGGCTACTGTATAATTTCTGTCACTTCTTTTCACTAGTTTGGCTTAATAACAATTAATCTCACAGTTCAAGTGAATATTAATTTGACTTAGAAATGTCACAGTTGTTTCGAAACTGGAAAAATAAAGGACATTACTCATCTGTAACATCCGTGACAGGGAAGAAACAGCTATAAATATTTACCGATTATGTTTCTGTGACCAATTATTGCATGCCATGAGGTTTGCATAGCTTTTACATTGACACTATAAGAATGAATCGCTTTTTTGCTTGAGGCAGAGATCTGTTAAAAAGGTGTGGAGTGCACAAATCTTGTAACACCCGTGACGGAACCTTTTCTTTATTTCCTGCAATATTAATAAATTTTATTCAAACAGTTTTTTCTATCTTCTAAGTTGATTCTAATAATAAAAGTTGATAAAAAGCATTTCATTTTCAATATATAAGTGTGTGAAAGTAGTAAAAATGTAACATCCGTGACAATTGAAATGGCTGCAAAGCACCTATAAATTTGGATTTTAGGTTTTCTCTTCGATCATCGTTCCATCGTTGACACCGAACATATCTTTATCTTGAAGTTATCTCTACAGATCAAAAAGACATTAAATGAACTACTGATAATAATAATAATAATAATAATAATAATAATAATAATAATAATAATAATAATACTTACTGGCTTTTAAGGAACCCGGAGGTTCATTGCCGCCCTCACATAAGCCCGCCATTGGTCCCTATCCTGAGCAAGATTAATCCAGTCTCTACCATCATATCCCACCTTCCTCAAATCCATTTTAATATTATCTTCCCATTTACGTCTCGGCCTCCCCAAAGGTCTTTTTCCCTTCGTTCTCCCAACTAAGGCTCTATATGAATTTCTGGATTCGCCCATACGTGCTACATGCCCTGCCCATCTCAAATGTCAGGATTTAATGTTCCTAATTATGTCAGGTGAAGAATACAATGCGTGCAGTTCTGCGTTGTGTAACTTTCTCCATTCTCCTGTAACTTATCCCTCTTAGCCCCAAATATTTTCCTAAGAACCTTATTCTCAAACACCCTTAATCTCTGTTCCTCTCTCAAAGTGAGAGTCCAAGTTTCACAGCCATACAGAACAACCAGTAATATAACTGTTTTATAAATTCTAACTTTCAGATTTTTGGACAGCAGACTAGATGATAAGAGCTTCTCAACCGAATAATAACAGGCATTTCCCATATTTATTCTGCGTTTAATTTCCTCCCGAGTGTCATTTATATTTGTTACTGTTGCTCCAAGATATTTGAATTTTTCTACCTCTTCGAAAGATAAATCTCCAATTTTTATAGTTCTATTTCGTAGAATATTCTAGTCACGAGACATAATCATATACTTAGTCTTTTCGGGATTTACTTCCAACCCTATCGTTTTATTTGCTTCAACTAGAATTTCCGCGTTTTCCCTAATCGTTTGTGGATTTACTCCTAGCATATTCACGTCATCCGCATAGACAGGAAGCTGATGTAACCAATTAAACTCCAAACCCTGTCTATTAGTGAAACTTACAGCAGAGTCCGTATAGGCCAGTTTCTATCTAATGCTTTTCCAATTCACTGCGGGCTAAAGCAGGGAGATGCACTATCACTTTTACTTTTTAACTTCGCTCTAGAATATGCCATTAGGAATAATAATAATAATAATAATAATAATAATAATAATAATAATAATAATAATAATAATAATATAGATGACCAAATGCAACATATTAGCATATTGGTTCTTCTGATGTTCTAAAAATAAAATAACATGATTTACAAAAGTCAAGAATTAGATAAAACGTGATCTCGACCCAGGTCTCAATCTATGCCGCATTCTACTTTATCCAATACGGTGTCGACAGATTATCACTCGTATACGGGTGTCATTAAAGAATATACCATTAAAAAAGTCCAGGAAAACAGAGAGAGTTTGGAATTGAACGGGTAACATCAGCTTCTTATTTATGCGACATCATAGAAACGTAATCATGTCATTCAGGTACTAACATCTGATTGTAGATGAAAGAAATTCACTGTCCGATATTACCCGATGTCCGATACTACCCACCTCTCCCCTATATTGAAATTTTGTTCCATATTTAGAAGTCCAGTACAAAGCGCGACAAATTCGACTGTAGCTTAAACCCTGATTCACAGGTCTTAAATTGAGATATTCATAACATTTTCACTCACTCAACGTGGAATATTTTATTCACCTCGTATATATGTATGTATGTATGTATGTATGTATGTATGTATGTATGTATGTATGTATGTATGTATGTATGTATGTATGTATGTATGTATGTATGTATGTATTATTTATGTATGTATGTATTTATGTATGTATGTATACTTTATTTTATTTCATGGAGTGCAGTTTCATAGAAAGGACTTCGCCGACAGACCTTCTACTACCCACTACTAATTGGTTGTCATAAATAAATGTCTTCTTTACTGTGACGGAAATCTTGTCTTCTCCTCTTATTAACCAATCACAACCCTCGTTCAGAAGAATTGACAGGCTCCCCTCAAATCCACGTGGAGGCAGAGTTGTCGCATCTTTTCCGAATTCCAAGAATCCCGTCAGTCTGACTTCGATGGTCAGCAATGTATGTATGTATGTATGTATGTATGTATGTATGTATGTATGTATGTATGTATGTATGTATGTATGTATGTATGTATGTATGTATGTATGTATGTATGTATGTATGTATGTATGTATGTATGTATGTATGTATGTATGTATGTATGTATGTATGTATGTATGCATGTATGTATTTATTAACACTGCAATTGGGTATACACCCGGTGGCAGTGATATATGATATACAATAATTACAATTACAATAATACAATAAGTACAGCAATAATAAAAAAATGAAATATAATAAAATAAACGTAAATTTATTTCTAACTATAAATAAGTAGATGCAATAAACCTAGGACTATAAATAAAAACTATTCTACAATAATAAAGCCTACAATAAGCAAAAGCAAATCTAACTTATAACTACTTCTATTTCACCCAACTATTACCAATTTAAGTAATTACATGTCACCTTAATTAATTACATACCAACTTAATTACATAATATTATCTTAATTAATTACATATCACCTTACTTTATTTACATATCAACTAAATTACATATCAACTTAATTAATTATCTTACCCGATTAATAATATTCTAATACAAAATATAGAGAAGAAGCGGAACTAAATTTACCAAGACATGTATCCTTTTCACTCTTAAGGCAACCATCACTCCCCACCGTATTTCAACCCGCATACCTCTAATCTAATAGCAAGCGTTATGGCCATTCGACCACCGAGAACGACTATATTTGCAGTGTAGATAAAAATAGCAGGCAATCAACAGCAGTTTGCCTGTCCGCCATTACTGGGATATAACCGTCAACTGCCTGAAGAGTGTTAATCCCTTTTCGAAATGGAAATTAAAGAGGTTTGAAAAACCCTTCAATGGCAGCTCTACCCACAATGCACAGCATTTGCAAAGAGAGATGAGAGACCTCTTTCGAAAGAGGCTTTAACTACTTAACGTACGAGACTTAGACTTACAAGGAAAACTCCAGAGAGAAGGTCTCAAAGGAATTTTCTGCTGTGGTTCAATAGTGGGTCTGTGGCTCCAATAATGCAGTCCTGATTTATCTTCTCTTCATAGGAACTCGGTGTAGCGTCGAGCTACCTTCACTTACGAGTTTCTATACTTCTGAATGTCTATTATACGAACCTTGTTACTGTTGGAAGAACCAAATCCTTAACGAAGGATAACGATAAAGATTTATCTTGATGACAATGACAAACACCACAAGACGATTACGAAACGATGGGTGACGTCATAACAAAGAGACTTTGATGGCGTCGTAGTTATTCGTGACTATGATTAAGTAGATCAGGGATTATCGTAGTAGGCCTATGAAATTTAAGAACATAAGCCTAACTACGAAAAGAATTGAGTCAAAATCTAGCTTTCTCGCTCACTTCTATGGAGCATCTATTTTTCTTTCATATGCAATGGATAACATTTTGTATTCCCAAGAAACTAGTTCGATTAATTAAAATGTCTCGGTAAACGTACAGCTGAGTCCGTATAGGCAAGTTTCTGTCGGATGCTTTTTCAATTCACTGCGGGCTAAAGCAAGGAGATGCACTATCGCCTTTACTTTTTAACTTCGCTGTAGAACAGCCCTGCACAAACAGCGCTCAACGAGCGCGCGCGCTCCTTCGGAGCGGCAGAGTGGTGTTCAGTGGCGGCTGGTGGTTTGAAAATATGGTGGTGCACAATGGATATCGGAGAGGAGTTAAACATAATGTACTTTACTTTAAAGTTTAAAACCGTGTATGCCTGAGGGGTATACATATAACGCTTATTTATATGCAATTAATAAGTAAAATTACTAAATACAAGCATACCTATTTATACAGAAAGTCAAAAAGCGGACGGGGTCGTGGATGGAGCTCTCTATATTACGATTTAACCTCATGAAAAACATTTGAGCACAGAATCGTCATCAGAATGCTACCAAGTACCAAGTCCAACGTTTTCGTTCATAAAATTCAAATGCAGCTTTCGTAGGCTGTCGGGAGATAGCAGCACTTATTGTCAGAACGACAACTCTTACAACTTAAAACCAAAATACAAGCTCCTTTATGTATTGTGCCGTTTGTGTGGATGCAGATTGAGAGAGTAATGTGCGAAATATGCAACTGTTCGTTGCACAAGCTGAATGAATACATTTTTCATGCTTATTACTTCGGACAAATGTCTAGTTGAAACACTTTCCCAGTGAATTTAGTTTCTTCTGCACTGACGTTGGTGTCCCATGCCAGGGAGTGCGACAAACCGTTCTCAATGAGAAAGCAGTAGACCACGCCTCTAACCCCCTGTCCCCGCATTAGCCGAACATCTCTATAAACTACCTTCCATACGTTTTCAACATCTTTGCAAACCAAGAGGCTCGAAGGCTCCTGCAGACGTACAAAACAAGACGCCAGCTGCAGATAATCATGAATGAAAATTGTAAAAAAAAAAATATATATATATAATAGTAATAAAGCCGGGAGATTAGGAACATTACTGGGGGGTGTACAAACCTGCAACCCCCTTGAGAAGCCGCCACTGGCGGTGTTTACCGCTCGCCGAAACGGAGAGGAAGATCAAAGACGTTTTATAGTTTAGGAAGATACGTCAGAATGACATAGACATGCTATAGGTAGAGGAGAGGGAAACGACCACTCAGTTATCTAGTGGAGTGCAGTGTGTAGGCCTATTCTCAGTAACTGTTTCACGTTGCTTACCTACTGCTACAGTACAGTATGGAGGAATCTAAAAGACGGAACATAACATTTAATATTTAACGATTTACAGCTCGAACTTATTGATCTTCAATGTGACCTAAGGGCTAAAGATCGTTTTGAATAATACTACTAGCCTGGTTGAGTTTTACAAGACTAAACATTAGCAATAATAACCACGACTACATAGGCTGGCTGTGAAAATAATCGCTATGTTTGGCTCAACATTTATATTTGTGAGCAACTGTTTTCTATAATCAACTTTAATAAAGGCAGACATCGAATATCAGTAACTGATGTTTCATTACGATCAGTAGGCTACTGTTCCTTTCAGCTGCCAACAGCATAAAACCCCGTTTTGATTTACTGATAAATAAAAATATAACAAAATGATATTGTACATTTAAGTAGCTATAGAATTTCTATTCTGTAAAATAAATATTTTTTTTATTAATTAATAATAGTCCAAGATAGGTTTGCAAAACTGAACTGGAATTCATTTCATAAGCATTCGTAATAGTACTTCCTTTTGTGTATATTTTGTACGAGATCACCCCTTCTTCCAGTCCACTCTTATACAGAGCGTAGCTAATATCTGCATTCCGCTCATGAGCTGTGAGCCGGCTCGGAGAGCGCAAACCTTGTGCAGGCCTGCTCTAGAATATCCCATTAGGAAAGTCCAGGATAACAGAGAGGGTTTATAATTGGAAATTTATCCTTTGAAAAGATGTAAAAGTTCAAATATCTTGGAGTAACAGTAACAAATATAAATGAGAGGAAAGTAAACGCAGAATAAATATGGGAAATGCCTGTTATTATTCGTTTGAGAAGCTTTTGTCATCTAGTCTGCTCTCATAAAACCTGAAAGTTAGAATTTATAAGACAGTTTATTACCGGTTGTTCAACATGGTTGTGAAACTAGGACTTTCACTTTGAGAGAGGAACAGAGGCTAAGGGTGTTCGAGAATAAGATGCTTAGGAAATTATTTGGGGCTAAGCGGGATGAAGTTGCAGGAGAATGGAGAAAGTTACACAACACAGAACTGCGCGCATTTTATTCTTCACCTAACATAATTAGGAATATTAAATCCAGAAGTTTGAAATGGGCTGGGAATGTAGCACGTATGGGCGAAATGCATATAGAGTGTTAGTTGGGAGGCCGGAGGCAAAAAAAAACCTTTGGGAAGGCCGAGATGTAGATGGGAGGGTAATATAAAAATGGATTTGAGGAAGGCAAGATATGATGATAGAGACTGGATTAATCTTGCTAAGGATAGGGACCGATGGCGGGCTTATGTGACGGCGGCAATGAACATCTGTGTTCCTAAAAGCCATAAATAACTAACTACACAATGATTAACATTATTGCAATTATTACACAGTTTCAATTTTGACATTTCAATACCGAAAATTCACGTGTATTTCCTATAAGCCTGTTATAAACTGTTATCTAATCCTGACATTTTTATTTGACCCATTATGGGAACAGGATTTTTCTCGGTTGTTTTGGCCTGGCTTGCCGATGAAACAAAGGCGTCATTTTCCCCTGGTCATTTTACTATAGTTTAATAGTTTAAATTACATGTCTAAAACAATATGTATAGACAAGATCAGTTAAAATGGAACAATTACAAAGAAACTGTAGGCCTACAATAAAAATATTCGTCAAGATTATAAAACGGATTTAAAATGTACCAACTAGAGGTGTAAAATTTAAGAGCAGCTCTGCTTAAATTAAAAATATGTTATTGAAATTTATTTGCAACCTTCAATGACATTTGACAAAATGTTTTTTGCGATTTAGCAAGTCTACATTTTATGCTATTAAAATCATTTCCTTGTCTTGTGTCATAGGAATGAATATCATTTCTTAATGTTAAAGTTTGAAGATTATCTTTAACATACAAAATTAATTCTAGAATATATACATTTATTACAGTCATGAGTTTGTTTTTCACAAATCACCCGTTCAGAGCAGAAGTGGTGTAAGTCAAAAATGGGTAATGAGGGTTAAAGTAAACATTCTATAAAATACAGCCCAAAGTAGCAATTAATATTTAATTGATTTCAACTATTAGGAGTCAGTGGATAGCGTGAAGGACATATTAATTGCTACCTCGCGCTGTATTTTACAGAATTTTTACTTTAAACCTCATTACCCAATTTTGACTTACACCACTTTTGCTGTGAACGGCTCAAATAATGGTTTACAATGTTCATTAAAAGTTGCATTTGATATAGTTCTTATGGCCATTTTTTGAAGCAATAGGACCATATTTATAAAAGCACTGTTGCCCCATAGCATTATTCCAGAGGTAAGAGTACTTTCAAAGTAAGCAAAATAAGCGTCACGAATATAGTTTTCAGGTACAACAGCTTTTAATCTCTTAAGAAGAAACAAAGTTCTTGAAAGTTTAGTAGATATGATCAATGTGACTTCCCTATGTCAATTTGTAATCAACAATAATTCCTAACATATTAAACTGACTTTGTTCAAGATCGGTTTTCTTTAGAGTGAAAATCACACGTTCAGTTTTAGCTGGATTCAACAAAAATCCATATTCATTAAATCAAACTTCAGCATCTCTTAAATTATGTTGAGCAAAGCTTTTCAAAGAATTAATATCACTACAGTTAATTAAAAAAGTAGTATCATCCGCGTACAGTACTGCATCAGCATTTATATTATAGGCTAGGTCATTAGTAGCTAGTGAAAATAATATCCGACCCAATACGGAGTCCTGAGGAATTCCATAATAATAATAATAATAATAATAATAATAATAATAATAATAATAATAATAATAATAATAATGTTTATTCCCAGAAAAATACAATACAATAAAATTGTACATTTACAAAATTCTAGCACTCCCCTGAAAGAAAGTGTTCTCGTACTCAGGGGAGGATTCGATACATAATAAATTTATGCACAAATTACAATAAAATAACATCTATAAATTAATAATTCCTAATAACAAATTGTTTACATGCATTTTTAAATTCAAACTTTGAAGGTAATTAGAAGTGTGTATTTATTTATTAATTTGTTATAAATTCTAGGGTCGATATTAGTACTATGGTTGAAAGCAGCACTCCTTAAGCACCTGGGTTGAAACAAACGTTTGTGAGTATATGATCTGAAGTATGTGTGATTTTTATGTATAACATTTATTTTAATATTATGTACTTTTAAGACTTTAAATTTTAAAAACAATTTAAGGTAGGATAATCAGTAGCTTTTCTTTTGACATATTTTAATTATTCTCTGTAATAAATCTAGTTGATGAAGGTAATTTTATAAGCACTAGAACATCCTAATATTTCATGATGGGTTATAGACTGAAATAAGTCAAGCTAAACTGTACGTTGTGCATCCACTGGTAAGTTACGTCGTAACTGAACAAAGTAGTATATCATTCTACGTAATTTGTTACAAACGTAGTTGATTTGTTTGTCCCATTTGAGATGTTTATCAATAATGATTCCTAAATACGTATTTAACCTCTGAAGATCAATTTATAATTGGACAATTACAGCAAATTGCGGAACAATCAAAATTGTGTAGTTTAATATTTAGAAGAGAATTAGGCAAATTATAAGATTTACTAGTTAATGAAAAAGGAATATCTCTCTGTATGTTAAAATATGTGAAGCTTAAATGTGAACATTTGAGAAACTGGACCAGTTTGTAACAAGAAATATTGTTATAAGAGAGTTCTCACTCAAGAAATGCTCAACGAAATATACGCAAGACTGAAGATAAGCCCAAAAAATAAAGCTCTTGTTTCGCTCAGGAATACACCATTTTGCGAATTCCAGTTCTAAGGCGGCTTATGAGCTTACAATTTCATTTCTATAAGATCTAAGATACATTTTACAAGCTGCAGCCTCTCGATTGAGAGAAAAACATTTTCTGTAGATGGATGCTTCAGTCGGTTCATTAGGGCGCGTGTTATCCATCATAGTTATTAATTCATGTTGAAGTCTGGTTTCATTTGGTAGAACTCTTTCTCAGAATCCAATTCATTACGTTCCAATGCATGAAAAAACGAAGCGCGTGTTATGCTGTCGGTACTAGCGGTAAGTATTAAATTACATAATTCTTATTGTTGTCTTATACAGTGTAAATGTCCGATTATTATAGAGTCCTCTGAAGTTAAGTATTTAGGCATAATTTTCGATAATCATTTAAAATGGAACCAACACATTAATTACCTTTGTAATAAATTACGTAAAATAGTATATTATTTTGTTTTATTGAGGAATTACTTGTCAATAAGTTTATTACGCACAATATATTTAACTTTACTTCAATCGGTAATTATGTATGGAATTATAGGATGGGGTAACTCATTTAAAACCAATTTTAATCCACTTTATTTATTACAGAAGAAAATAATTAAAATATGTCTTCATAAACCTCTTGATTCTCCATCTCAAAATTTGTTTTTAGACTTTAATGTACTTAACATAAGACAAATTTATTATATTGTATTAATATAATTCTTACATAAAAATCGAAATATTTTTTATTTGTATCTTCATAGTTATGAAACAAAAGGTATGAATTCTTTAAGATCGTCTGAACCAAAATGCAACACTATTACAGTATTTAATCATAGTAGTAATTTAGGCTCAAGAATATATAACAAATTTATATTTAAATATCCTAATCTTGTCAATTCTAATAGTTCTAGTATTAAATTTAAAAAGTTATGTATGGATTTTATAAAAATTTAAAAATTGTAAATTTAAATTTATATACTATAATTTCATAGTAGACATAAGACAAATTGTATTGTATAATTATTAATTTCAATTCAGGAATCCGCCCCTGAGCACGAGTTCTACTCTTTCAGGGGCGAGCTAAAGTTTTTTTGTATATACCGTTATTATATTATATGTTACAATTATTAGCAAAATAATAAATGAACAAACAAATAAACAAACAAACAAACAAACAAATAAATAAATAAATAAAACACAGTGAATGGCGAAAGTTATATAATGGCATTTCAGTCCAACGTTGTGGAGTAACGGTTAGCGCGTCTGGTCATGAAACGAGCGGGTCCGGGTTCAAATCCTGTTTGAGACAAGTTACCTGGTTAGGTTTTTTCCGGGGTTTTCCGTTAACCAATTGAAGCAAAATTGCTCAGTATCTTTCGGTGTTGGACCTCTGACACATTTCGCCATCATTAATTCACATATCACCATCACCATCACCATCATCATCATCATCATCATCATCATCATCAGCAGCAGCAGCAGCGGCAGCAGTAGGCTTCGAGACTTCGGACCCGATAGAGCAGTTCAGTGGGAAATCCGCATAACGGCGTACTGAGTATAGTGGTAAAGCGTACAGTGGGTGATGGTACTGTAGAATGAATGCCAACAAATACGCTAATGAAAATGCTCTGGATTTGAAGGTTCTGACGTATAATTTGGTTTTCATACAAACCTATTTTCAAACTGTGTCTGAAACTATTACACGGTTAGAAAAGTCAGAGTAAAACAAGCCGGAAGTCCTCAAATTAATTGAGGAAAAGACACAGAGAATTAATTAAACATCAAGTACACCGGTTACT
Organism: Periplaneta americana; assembly: GCF_040183065.1. Lineage (NCBI taxonomy): Eukaryota > Metazoa > Arthropoda > Insecta > Blattodea > Blattidae > Periplaneta > Periplaneta americana. The sequence goes on along the minus strand of NC_091121.1, from coordinate 176,823,556 downwards.
GAACGTGTAAAACAAAATTGGAAATCAATTTTATGTAAAAATAACGGATATGGAGCAGTGTGTAATATAAACAGCAAATTAGGGTGAACATAGATTCATCCGAGAATGAAGGACTGTCTCTTAGAGACTGCAATGATGTTAGGTTTTTTCGTTTTGCTCCTATCACGTCATGCGACGTAGAGCGCAGCTTTCTGCAGTACAAACTTTGGCAGATAACCTAAAAAGATTTACGTTTGAAACACTGAGAATGTATCTTGTAGTACATTGCAATTCGGTACTGTAACTGCACTTCCTAAAGACGACCAATAGGATAAATGAAGCAATTAAAATTGTTACATGTTTACTTCCATCATTAACACTGTGTATAATTAATAATAATAATAATAATAATAATAATAATAATAATAATAATAATAATAATGTTCATTGCCAGAAAAATACAATACAAAGAAATTGTAAATTTACAACATTCTAGCACGCCCCTAAAAGATAGTGTTCTCGTGCTCAAAGTAGGATTCAATCTATACTAATAATAAATCTGTAGCCGAAATTTTTCTGGTAATTTTCGATTTTCCAAAAATAATTGGTCCTAACATATATAATTAACCATCCTGAAACCGAAAATCGTTTTTTTGACATTTTTGTTTGTGTGTCTGTCTGTCTGTCTGTATGTTTGTTACCTTTTCACGCGATAATGGCTGAACCGATTTCGATGAAAATTGGAATATAAATTAAGTTCGTTTTATCTTAGATTTTAGGCTATATGGGATTCATAATATATTATTTAAAAGGAGGGTTATAAGGGGGTCTGAATTAAATAAATCGAAATATCTCGCTTATTATTGATTTTTGTGAAAAATGTTACATAACAATAGTTTCTTTAAAAATCATTTCCGATACGTTTTATTCTTTGACAACTTTTGATAGGACTGATATTTAATGAGATAAATGAGTTTTAAAATTAAAATAACTGCCATCTAAGGCGGTGTAATGAAATAAACAAATGAATTCGTCTATAGGGGGCCTTGGTCAACAACAATCGAAAGCTATGAATCATAGCCTACAGAGAATGTTTCTGTGTTTGTATGAAGTAATATCGGAAGCTAAATTAACCGATTTGTGTAATTAATTATTATTTCACTATTGAAAAGTGTAGTTTCTCTATATGGACATAATCCTATAATGTTATTACAGTAACTTCGGAGTGAATTGAGGACAGGTAAGATTAAAATAGCTTCTTATGCACAAATAACTTGATAGGCTATTCTGTGTATTCGTTTCCTGTATTTCTTAAAATAATGTTTATCTCAGAGAATTAACGAACCACAAGAGTGTATTGATTTAGTATGCAGTAATAATATGTTAGCTTAGCATTCCATTATTTTATAATCCAAATTTTAACTATGCTCAATTGAATCGTGTTAAAATACATACAATATATATGCATCCTTCTATCAAACACGAATTTTCCCTGGATCAAATGTCCTATTTTAATTATGTAATTACTTTATGTTTATTTCTAACGGGTGCAGCGGAGCGCACGGATACGGCTAGTACATAATAAATGTAGACGCATAAATTACAACATAATAACATCTAAAATTAATCATAACTCATAACAAATTGATTATATACATTTTAAAATTTCAAACTGTTGGAGATAAATACATTTGTATATTTCTTTATAAATTTGTTTTAAATTCTAGGGCAGATATAGTAGACTACAGTACTTTGGTTGAAAACAGTGCTCGTTAAACACTTGGGTTCCAACAAACGTATTGTATTCATGGTTTTGGTTTTGTTTGTGACTATATGATCTGAAATATGTGTGATTTCATATATCAAATTTAATAAGGCATTGATATAAATTTGATGTATTTTCAAAACTTCAAATTCTAAAGACAATTTTTCGGTAGGATAATCAATAGTTTATAATTGATCTCAGTTTTGTTTATTTATAATAATTTACAATTTTTAAGCTTGATATCTAAAATAAACATTCATAATCAAGATTAAATATTGTAATCGGTAAAATATCAGACAATTCTAACTCTGGAATGGAGTGCAGCTTTAGACTTGCGTCCTGTATTTTATACGATAAACGATATTCATGCTCGGGTAGTTTTGTCCCTGCGAGTATCGGCAAATGCCCACAGTGTATGAAAATCAGGGGATGCCACCCCTCCTGGACCTTCTGACGAGGATGAAAAAATCCCATGATCCTACTGAGAATTAACTCCATCCAGTTTGTAATCAGTTGTACTGAGCTAACAAGACACACTACAATGCAGAAGAGCAAGTAAAATGCTGTGTATCGTGCAAAAGTGGCCTACTTCAGGACGAACTTGTACAATTTATCGCTTGAACAGCATAGTGTAACAACTTAAATTTATAATAACGTGAAACGTTTTCATCCAGTGTTTTTAGAGTTATGATAGCCACATTCATTCAAAATAATAATATTAATGGAGGATGAAAACCTAATAGTTTTGATGACTATTACACTTTACTACGTCATACTACTTTTGACCAATAAAACTGTACGAAACGACGTCTTTCAACCAATCACGGCTGCTTATCGTACAATTTTATCGCGTCCCTAGCATTTGTTTAATTTCATCGCTTCCCTAGCATTTGTTTGTATTTATCACTAATCTAGGATTTGTTTCTTTGTTTGCCAACATTTCAAACTGCACTGATCTGGACGTCAAAAACAGAAAATTACAAACCACTCCAGTCGATGCACAGCACTTCCAAATATGACTCGCATTGGCATTCAAGAACAAGAATTAATAAAGATCACTGGTCATAGCTATGCATCTTCCCTGAAACCCTATTTACAAATAAATGAAGAGCACCATTCGGAAATCCTGAATAAGTTGAGGAATACACCATGTAGGCCTATATCAACGAGTTCCACTTCTTTTACGCACACGTCTAATATAACATCAACTGAACCACCAACCACTAAAACATTAAAATTTGAAAATTGTACTTTCAATTGTTCTTTTTAAATTTATTCACGTTTATTTTTTATTTCATCATCCTTAATTAAAACTTTTTGTTGTTTATTTCATCATCCCTAATTAAAACTTGTCTAACACTTGTTTATATTATTTAGGTTACGTTATAGCTTCTGCTATATGATATTACGGATAGTCACGTATCAGAGATTATTTAATACTAAGATTTATTGAAAATCATCTGTCAAGTGACGTTGATTACTGGGATCCGGATAAGTGGAATGCAAGTGTTTTAATAAAAATGAAACTGAACCAACAAAGCCTTCTTGACTAGTAACCGTCCACAGATTTCAATGAAGATTCCATAATTGGCACAACTGATAACAAGAAAACAGCTAAGCATAACACACTACTGCCATCTAGCGTTATATTTGTAATAATGAGATGGTACAACAATACATTTGAAGACAGTTGTGTTTTCGTAAGTCAATATTTTATGCTCGACCATGCCGAAATGTAGTAATTATACACCTGGTAGTAGCCCTTTAATGCACCTCATTAAAGTACACCTATTCATTATAATTCAGTTGTTCAGCCAATGAGAAATCACCATTGTACCTTTATAAAACCGTAAGTATCGATTATTCTCGGATATCCAATCGAAAGACAATTAGCAAAAAGTCACGGAGGCCGGAAATCCAATACTGTCGCAGAAGGTTATGTTCTGTTACACTATAATTGTAATTAATATTCAAATAAATTCAATTTGTCATCTCGTTTTTAAATTCTAAATTAATTTCCAGGTTATATCAAGCCTAATGTTCATGTTATTCTCTAGATTATATCAAGGTCAATGACATTCGTGCCTCGGAAAAAAATCAATACTTTCGCGTCTGCGTATATCTCACAATTCAGGTCAGTTCCGCTCCTCACTTATATAACCATAACATGAATACTTATGAATAATTTCAAGTCATAAATATGGTCGAGCATAAAAAGTCATATGAAACTTGCCTATAATGGTAATTGAGTCGCTCGTATGAAAATTATGAAACTCGCTTGCGCTCGTTTCATAAACAAACATACTCGCGTTTTAATTACTACCAATACCATATGTATGCTGACGACTTGCAAATTTATTTGCATTTCCACCCTGACGAGACTAATGACGCAGTAAACAAAATAAACGAAGACTTGAATTCGATTTCACTGTGGGCACACAAATTTGGATTAAGGTTAAATCCAGAGAAATCGCAAGCAATCGTAATGGGGCATAATCGTCTACGAAGCACTCTTGATAGTAGTACTATACCACATATACGTAATATTGAATGGGATTATTGTTAAATACAGTGAAACCGTTAAAAATCTTGGCATTTTTAAGGATAGCGATCTAAATTGGAATACTCAAGTAACACACATTTGCAAAAAAATATTTTCTCAACTTCACTCCTTGTTCCATATGAAAGAATTTCTACCACTTAGTCTAAAAAAAGAATCTTATTCAGACGCTTGTAACGCCCCATTTTGATTATTGCGATTCTTTGCTAACTAATGTAAGTTCACTCTTAGCTGAAAGACTACAACGTGTTCATAATTTGTGCATACGATTCATCTGCAATACTCGTAAATTTGACCATATAACACCTTCCCTCTAGTTACTTTCATGGGTGCGTCTGAAGGAACAAAGAACAATACATTCACTGTCTCTTCTGCTTAGAATCATGCATACTTCTACTCCGAAATATCTGTTATCGCGCTTTCAATTTCTTACAACTCTTCGAAACCGACATCAAGCACTTCTTTCTATCCCTCATCATAGAACGTCTTTATACTCATATTCCTATACTGTAGAAATACCTCGCCTCTGGAATTCGTTACCTAATGATGTCAGGGACTGCCGGACTTTATCACAATTCAAAATTAAATTGGAAAATTTTGTCTTAGTTAATGTTTTTTAGATATTGCTAGAAGTATTGATTTGTGTTTTTTTTTTCTTTTTCTTTTTTAACCTAGATTAAAATTGCAAGTTTCTTGTTTATGTTAGTTAATTAGTTAGGATGAAATTAATTATAATACTTAATCACTCATTTAAAGTTTGTGTGACTGCAACCTGTATATTTTTGTGTGGCTTTACTTTGTTTATAGTGTTTTTTTTCTCTCTCTTTATTTCTTGTGTAGCTTTACTTTGTATATTATAGTATATTTTTTTCTGTTTATTTCTATTATTGTATTTGTATTCCTGGTGTTGTGGAAGAGAAGGCCTGATGGCGTTAACTACACCAGAATAAATAAATAAATTATAGGCTCGTTGCATAATGTACTATTATTGCATTGGAGTACTTCGTTACTTCTAATCTTTATATACTTTCTTCTAATCTTGTAATAGTCAATTAAATCCTACTCGAGTTTTGATTTTCTCTAGATAAATCGAAACCTCTAGTGAGATTACTGTTGATAATATTGAGTGAAAGAGTGGGGATTTCAAACATGGCCAGGACAGGATCGCAAACTCTTAAGATTTCCCACTAATTAACTGTACTGCCTGAATAATTATGCGAGCTACGGTTTTCTTGCTTTTACGATGGAATAATATTAAATTATCAAGACTGCAATTGAGCTGCCTTTATGATATCACGAAAAAATTACTTTCTTTATCAGACGTGAATGTGGAAGTTTCTTTTAACGCGTAATGTCCCAGGTTGTGAGTAATTATCCTATTTCTGGCCTGCGCTGTGTTCATAGTCCATGTTCACGTCACAGTTTTGCATCCGGTGAGAGAAAAATTAACGCGCCTTATCTATCTTGTATAACAAAAGGCCAAGATGATATCGCATGACGCATATTTAAGCGATTTATATGCCGGCCGCTCTCCGCATTAAGCAGGGACTCCGGGCCACATAACAGTTCATTAGTTCGAGCTTTAGATGGGGCAACATGCATGTTAACATTTCATGTCACGCTATTAAGATAATGTAATGTACGGCTCGGCTATTCCGATGAAATATTCTGTGCAGGCACAAATGCTTTCGTTCTGACACGAGGAAGCCCCACTTTTGCATTTAAAACTGTTACTTTATTTTAATCGCCACTCTATATGACTTATATTAATACAGATGTCGCATTATCATAAATATAGGCCTACTGTAGCTGGAGCCTTTAGAAGTTAAATAAAAATATCAATTGATTTCTCTCTCTCGGAAGAAATTGTATCAATTTTAATTTCGGTTTAGCATAAAGAAGTATTCCTGTAAAAAAGTAATTTTGTTAAATTATATTAGCTACGATCAAGACCAGAGTCGGGTGAAGGTGCACGCACAATTCGCTTCTGTGTAAGTGGAAGAAGTAACGATATGAAATAAAAGGCAGGTTAGTTAATGAAAATATTATATACCGCAAAATTTTAGTGCAACTATTGTTTACTAGCTGTACCCGTGCGCTCCGCTGCACCTGTTAGAAATAAATATAAAGTAATTACATAATTAAAATAGGACGTTTGATCCAGGGAACATTCGTGTTTGATAGAAGGATAAATCGTTTACTATGTTACTTAATTTAAATTGTATTTAAATAATTAAAATGCGGTCATTTTGGTCCAGAGAGCAATCATTTGGTGCAATGACAATTCCTTTAACATGTTTCTTAATTGTTATTACATGCAACCATAGTTTAATGAAGACTGACATATCATTTAGCTTTAAGGTCTATACTTTATATTACTTGCTATATGTTTCAGAAGTTACTGTAATAACATTGTAGAATTATGTCCATCTAGAGAAACTACACATTCCAATGGTGAAATAATAATTAAACAATTCATTAGCTTCCGATATTACTTCATACAAGCACAGATACATACTCTTAGGCTATGTTTAATAGCTTTCGATTGTTGTTGTCCAAGGCCCCTTATAGACGAAGTCATTTGTTTTTATTTCAGTCCAGCGTCTTAGATGGCGTTGTTATTGTAATTTTGAAACTCATTTATCTTATTAAATATCAATCCTTTCAAAATGTTGTATAGAATAAAACTTATCGGAAATTATTTTTAAAGAACCTTTTGTTATGTAATATTTTTCATGAAAATCAATAATAACCGAGATATGTCGATTTGTTTAATTCAGATCCCCTTATAACCCCCCTTTTAAATAAAGCATTTTGAATGCCATATAGCCTAAAATCTAAGTTACAACGAACTTAATTTATATTCCAATTTTCATATAAATCGATTCAGCCATTATCGCGTGAAAAGGTAACAAACATCCAGACAGACAGACAAACAGACATACAAACAACAGTTTCAAAAAAGTGATTTTCGGTTTCAGGATGATCAATTATACATGTTAACACCAATTATTTTTGGAAAATCGGAAATTACCACAAAAATTTTGGCTACAGATTTATTATTAGTATAGATATATATGTTTATGCCTCTGCTCTATCACTTTGGAGTAGGTAATATAATTTAACGAAATAATTCTTTTACAGGCGCACTTGTTTAAGTAACACCAAAATTAAAATTGATAGGCCTACAATTTCTTCATAGAGAGAGAGAGAGAGAGATATTATTTGACGTTTTTATTTAACTGTTTTCCGTCGGGAAGCCTATAAAATATCGATATATCTACTTATGCCTCTCTAAAATATTAATATAAAATAAAGTGTGGCATAGTTATGCAAATCATACTCTCAGCTATAACATGCACTTTTGTTAGAATGTGTCATCGTAAGTCGTTTCAAGTTCGTGCCCTTTGAAACTGGAGAATTTTTACGGAATTACAATACATTTAACGCATTAAAACAAGAAAACTAACTACTTAAATGAGAATAGACTTCACACAATAAAGTATCTAATACCTCTCTACACAAATACAGGGTGATTCACGAAGATTGTGCAATATTCTAGGATGTGATTTCTGACATCATTCTGATGAAAAAGTACATATATAACATGTCTCCGATTTTGAATAGTTTCGGATAAAATCACATGTCTCTCTCCCTCCCACTCTCTCTCTCTCTCTCTGAACGTCTGGAACTGTATGTGTTACGGTACAGCTGATACCACCAATGGCGTTGCGTCAATAAGAGCACAAGAGCACGTGAACATCTTGTTTCCATTAATGCACGACTAGTTTTATTATTTAATACCGTATTGGCGTATTGGGGATGTATATCAGAATAGAGTATTTTAAACTTACCGCATCTTGCATCTTCTTATGTAAACTTGGCAACATTCGTTCACGTACAAGCCGTGCTCTTTTCAAGAAGGTTACAGAAATTTCACGCATGCGCGGGAGAAAATTACCTTTCGCTGGCCGCTTATGACTCGTCAAGAGCACAAAGCATTAATTGAACAGTGAATCTATCCTACAGATGTCAAGTGCATCGATGCCTATCGTTTACGTGCTATATCTCGAGGAGGAAATTTATTTTAGCCTGCAGGTGTTAGCATCTCAATGTCGGAACGTTTACTTTATGTGGATGTGTATACAGTGCTGCTACGAGAGTGTAGTTTGTGAATTACTATACTTCAGTGTCGGCATATAGCATAGTTTTGCTTTCAAAGACTGCTGGCTGAATGTGATGGTGGTATGAATTTAAATATCTGTATCAGCTGCTTGTCTATGCGGATGACGTGAATATGTTAGGAGAAAATCCACAAACGGTTAGGGAAAACACGGGAATTTTAATGGAAGCAAGTAAAGAGATAGCTTTGGAAGTAAATCCCGAAAAGACAAAGCATATGATTATGTCTCGTGACCAGAATATTGTACGAAATGGAAATATAAAAATTGGAAATTTATCTTTTGGAGAGGTGGAGAAGTTCAAATATCTGGGAGCAACAGAAACAAATATAAATGATACTCGGGAGGAAATTAAACACAGTATAAATATGGCAAATGCCTGTTATTATTCGGTTGAGAAACTTTTATCATCCAGTCTGCTGTCGAAAAATCTGAAAGTTAGAATTTATAAAACAGTTATATTGCCGGTTGTTCTGTATGGTTGTGAAACTTGGACTCTCACTTTGAGAGAGGAACAGAGACTACTACTGTTTCAGAATAAGATTCTTAGGAAAATATTTGAGGCTAAGAGGGATGAAGTTACAGGAGAATGGAGAAAGTTACACAACACAGAACTGCACGCATTGTATTGTTCACCTGACATAATTAGGAACATTAAATCCATACGTTTGAGATGGGCAGGGCATGTAGCATGTATGGGCGAATCCAGAAATGCATATAGAGTGTTAGTTGGGAGGCCGGAGGGAAAAAGACCTTTAGGGAGGCCGAGACTTAGATGGGAAGATAATATTAAAATGGATTTGAGGGAGGTGGGATATGATGATAGAGAATGGATTAATTTTGCTCAGGATAGGGACCTATGGAGGGCTTATGTGAGGGCGGCAATGAACCTCCGGGTTCCTTAAAAACCAATAAGTAGTAGTAGTAGTAGTAGTAGTAGTAGTAGTAGTAGTAATAGTAGTAGTAGTAGTAGTAGTATGGTGGTGTATATTATTTAAGAATAATACTTACTGGCATGTATTTATAGTAATCAATCTATGCGAATGGGATTACAGTACTGGTATAGGCTATAGTGTATCAATGTGTTGTGAATCAAAATATATTACTGAACACACGCCTTTGTAAATTGTATTATGTATTATTTTTAACAAACGTAAATAATGAACTCTGTTCAAGTAATATTGAACAGTAAAGAACTGGGTAAACTGGCTTACTTGGAAAAATTGGAAATAAAAATACTAGATTTCATTATTATTATTATTATTATTATTATTATTATTATTATTATTATTATTATTATTATTATTATGTTATGAATTTATATACGGTTTTTTTCGACAGTGAAACATTGGAATCATGACATTTCATATTATGCTAAAAGCATACGATTTCAAATTCTCTTCGATTTTGGAACACAGAATTGTGAACACACATAATATTTTATCACGAGCTGCCACTGGATACCAGTGACACAAAATCTCGTGATATCAGGGTCACGGTTAGAGATAACTCAATACCAGTACAATTTATCTACCTAGCATCCGAGCAAGGGAAGTTAGGGAATGCGGCGAGCGCAGTTCACACTCGGGCGACTACGTGTATTGCAGCTGAAGCTGGGATCTTTGAAAACCGGTTTTAATACAGATTTTTCAGGTGAGTAATAACGTGAATGTTCTTTAATTAATTTATCATATACCCAGTACCATTGTTTTAAATAATTTAAAGGTTTAAACCTTCATAATATCTACGTTTATGTTTAACATTCTGAAGGGCGTAACTCAATTTAAAAAATATATGACATGTGTTTATATGAACTTTTTTCACCAGAATGATACCAGAAATCACCCCATAGAGTATTGCACAATCTTCTTGAATCACCCTGTATATTTTTTCGAGGAATTACACAGTTGTAAGGTTTTTTGCTCTCCGATTTCACGTCATACAATGTCCCACACCCAATTTCTTTTAGTCTGTTACTTAATGACGTTGCATTAACTACTACCTTATTTACCGTTGATGGAATTGTTTATAGTGAGTAGTATTTGGCGAGTAGAGGCCGAAGATTATGCTATGGAATTGCCTGACATTCACCTTACAAATCTGACTTTTCAGGAATAGGTTCCTGTAAAGCTGACTTGAATAAATTCAAGGGAAAAGTGTGCACTCAATAGTGGGTCTTTGACTTCTTGTGAACCCACTTCAGGTATGTGGATGAAAAGGGAATAACTGAGCCGAGGTCTGGTAGAGTTCCTGGATAGCATAGTCAGTAGAGCGTTGTCGCGCTCACTTAAAGATCCTGAGTTCGATATCTGGCACCGGGAACAATTTTTCTCTTGATATTATTAAACATTATTCACCTTACAGTAGGGAGAACTTCACACAAGTCCTATCACCAGTCCAAGCGAGATTCGAACACATATCATGACGCAACTTCGAATCAGCAGGCAAACGCATCTACCGCCTGAGCTACACCGGTGTCTACTCCAGTTAAAATTTAACTTTGGCCGTTATCATCTTCTACCATCATCCTATTGCTGATTAATATTTATTACATATAATGAAACTAACATCTGGCCATTCTTATTATTATCATTAATTTCTCTAAATAGATTTACAAAACCTCTGATGGCAATTACATTAATATTCTCACTGTAGAAATATATTTTAGATTTATATATATTTTTTTTTCTCCCTGTAAAATAGTTCTAGTAAGCTTATATTAAATTAATTTTCATCATTTTACTAGCTATCTCAAATCTCAAATTAATTATAATTGATTGAATTAAATTAGTTCATAAATTAAGTTACTGCTTTACCTTATAGGTTTATCTAAATTTAAATAAATATGTAGTGTACTAGTCGTTAGAACTTAAGTGAAGAGTATTGCTGGAGAATCTTTTAAGTGTAGTGTAAATATTCGTAATTTAAATATTTATTGTATTGATTAAGGCTGGTTGAGTGGAAGAGAAGGCCTTATGGCCTTAACTCTGCCAGCGAAAATAAAATATTATTATTATTATTAGTATTATTATTATTATTATTATTATTATTATTATTATTATTATTATTATTATTATGACAGAAATAATAAATCCGGTAGTGGTGTGTCCACTTGGAAAAAGTTCTACACAGAGACTGCTATACCAGCAGAGTGAGAAAGATATTTATGAACTGTATCTGAAATGTTGTCAACCAATATGACTCACACGATCTACAGTAGATTGATATGATTTTTGATGTCAAGTTGCAGCCTCACTGGCCCACGTCTGTACCTCAGTTCTTGTGAAAGAAAATTCAAAAGGTATAAGAAGAAAAGAAAGAAACTTATTTATGGAGGACTAAAAAATTCTGCGTTTTATTTAATTATGTCTTACTGCAAACTCTCTGAAGAAATATAAATGTGATTAGTGTAAATTGTGTTACTTTCCTACCTCGGAAACGTTCTCTCGACTCTTCCAAATGTAGGATGTAATAGTTAGAAGAAATGTGTGCCCGAATTTACTAAAATATTCCTGGAAGTTCAAAACTGATGAGAGGGAAAATGCGAGAGGACGTAACGACTCTATTAGGGCTTTTCTTTCTAGAAAACGGCCTAAACACGTGCGCGGAACAAAACGCGTTTGAATAGGAATCTCGTTTTAAAACGTGCACCATCATATAATCTTGATGCTGTTAAGAAAGAATAACTCTCATTGTTATCGGCCTCCACGTCGTCGAAATCGGGGTGTTAGAATTCCGGACGGTTCCTCCAGATTATCATTAACTGAGTTTTCAGAGCGAGTCTCAGACCACGCGCTATGGGCCTGTTCCGCGCAACAAGGGCACATCGTCTGTATTACTTTCGAATTTGTATTACATTTTTTCTAGCGTATAGGAATCCCTGAAATTAACCCTCTTGGTGCCGATCTCTTTAGCGTAGTATTATGTGAAAAATGCCAAATAAAAAAAATGTATCAATTGATAAAATGGGTTATAAAATGAGAACCAATGTTCATAGAGACTTTTTTTTTTATTTCAGAAAACATTATCAACTTTAGCCCGGCACTTCTAGCAAAATTATAAAATCACGGTGCAATCGTGATTCGCACTTAAAGGGTTAATGTAAGTCTTCTTCTTCTTCTTTAGAAAAATGTTCACACTACTTACAATAAGATAATGGATAATGCAGAAATCTTAGTATCCATGACACGGAGATTTATTTCAAAAGCATGAATGAAATTCAAATTTCAAAATCTGATCTACGAAAAAATGTGATTGAATATCAGACAGTGTGATGATCATATAGCGGATTTTGGGTACCGATACTGAACATTAGATGTACGTCAGTTGCAAAGAGGTAATAATAATACTTACTTACTTACTTACTTACTTACTTACTTACTGGCTTTTAAGGAACCCGGAGGTTCATTGCCGCCCTCACATAAGCCCGCCACTGGTCCCTATCCTGAACAAGATTAATCCAGTCTCTATCATCATATCCCACTTCCCTCAAATCCATTTTAATATTATATTCCCATCTACGTCTCGGTCTCCCTAAAGGTCTTTTTCCCTCCGGCCTCCCAACTAACACTCTATATGCATTTCTGGATTCGCCCATACGTGCTACATGCCCTGCCCATCTCAAACGTCTGGATTTAATGTTCCTAATTATATCAGGTGAAGAATACAATGCGTGCAGTTCTGTGTTGTGTAACTTTCTCCATTCTCCTGTAAAACTTCATCCCTCTTAGCCCCAAATATTTTTCTAAGCACCTTATTCTCAAACACCCTTAACCTATGTTCCTCTCTCAAAGTGAGAGTCCAAGTTTCACAACCATATAGAACAACCGGTAGGTCATATAACTGTTTTATAAATTCTAACTTTCAGATTTTTTGACAGCAGACTGGATGATGAAAGATTCTCAACCGAATAATAACGGGCATTTTCCATATTTATTCTGCGTTTAATTTCCTCCCGAGTATCATTTATATATGTTACTGTTGCTCCAAGATGTTTGAACTTCTCCACCTCTTCAAAAGATAAATTTCCAATTTTTATATTTCCATTTCGTACAATATTCTCGTCACGATGCATAATCATATACTTTGTCTTTTCGGGATTTACTTCCAAAGCTATCTCTTTACTTGCTTCAAGTAAAATTCCCGTGTTTTCCCTAATCGATAATAATAATAATAATAATAATAATAATAATAATAATAATAATACTTTGCATAAATGTACAGTTAAATTGGGCACTTGAAATAGTTTGTCCCAGGTGGAACCCACTGCGCATGATCAGAGATCCAGAGTATAGAGAACAGATACACTATCCTTCGTCCCATAGGGCCATATTCATAGACATTCTTAGCGCGGGCTTCCGGTGGATTATCAGCGAACTAACGTTTTTCGTATTCATAAACCAGTGTTAGCGATATGATATGTTATGAATCCTGTACAAGTATTCAGTCGATAGCCGGGGCTACTTTACCAGTCTCGTAGCTCGGGCTAGCGAAATGTCTATGACTAACACCCATAATGTCTGACAAGAGATTAATGGGATCAATTTTTGTATCCTTGTGTCGTGTAGTGCACTTTTCTGTTTATC